>NW_025778588.1:0-69803 GCF_021130785.1 Homalodisca vitripennis
GGGGGCACCTCCGTTTTTTAAGCTCATTGATGATAGCAGTCAGCTCGGGATCCTTAAGTTGGTGTGGTAATAAAAACAATGTCCGAAAATGCCAGAGGAAAGTCTAGGAGCACGCCACAACATGGCGGCTCTGATAAATTCTGGTGGTCGTTGGGTAAGTGATACATGCGTGAACCGAGTGTCCGCTATGATATTTTGGGTGCCTCGCACGTGCTGCACTGTGAACTTAAGGGCAGAAATTTGGGACTACCCAGCGACCAATCTTCCCGAGCTGACGGGGGTGGGCAAGGAGCCAAGAAAGTGCCTGGTTGTCGGTTTCCAACAAAAATTCTTTATGTTCTAGGTAACGCCTGAACTTGTTAATTCCAAACACGACAGCCAAAAAATTCCAGCTCATAAACAGAACAACTCTTCTTCTCACAAGGGGTTAACGTGCGTGAAGCATAAGCTATGGGCTGCCGGATACCATCTACTTCTTGCGATAAAACAGCAGCAACGGCTAAGGAGGAAGCATCAGTTTTGCAAGACGAACTTACGACCGAAATCAGGCATAGCCAAGACTGGAGGCTGCATCACTGCCTCTTTCAGCTGCTCAAAAGCAGCCTGTTGCGCTTCACCCCACTCAAACTTGGCACCCTTTTTCCTAAGAGAGTTTCAGAGGGGCCGCCACTTCAGCAACATTGGGGATGAAACGACGATAAAAATTTATCATTCCCACAAAACGGGCAATCCCCTTGGCATCCTTAGGAGGAGGAAACTCCCTGATTGCCTGGGTTCTCCTCTGGATCAATACAAACACCTCGAGAAGAGACAAGATGACCCAGAAACGATATTTCAGGCTGAGCAAAACTCACCTTTTCAGGATTGACGGTAAGGCCAGACTCTCGCAGCCTAGTTAGAACTTCCTCTAGATGAGTCAAGTGCTCCTCATAACTCTCACTGTACACAAGCAGGTCATCCAGATAGTTGAACCACGAACTTAAATTTGACATCATGAAAGATAGAATCCAGGAGTCTGGTGAGTGTTTGGGCCCCTACAGCCAAGCCCATTGGCACTCGGGTGAACTGGTACAAATTCCAAGGCACACAAAAGGCAGTGAGAGGTCGAGACTCGTGTTTTAGAGGAATGTCTGATTAAGATCAAAAATGGAGAAATACTTGGCCTTACCAAAACCAGTCGAAAGCAGAATGCAAATCGGGGAGAGGCACGGAGTCAATTTCTATCTGAGCATTGAGCTTTCGATAATCCAGGACCAATCTGGACTTCCCATTAGGTTTCGGCACTAGAAACGCTGGACTGGAAAAATTTGAGCAAGATGGCTCGATTACCCCACTCTTAAGTAAATCATCAATCATATTTCTCAGAATTTCCATCTTGGGCGGAGCAAGCTTATATGGATGGGAACGTACAGGACGGGTGTCTGTTAAGACGAATCTCGTACTCCAAGAGATTGGTCGTGCCCAGTTTGTCAGTTAGGACTTCAGGAAAACTGGAACAAATCTGCCTTATGTCCTCAGCCTCTTTCGGCGTAAGATGTCCTAGTTGGTCAGGAGGAGTCAAGCTCTTATCTTCCATCTCTAAGGCAGCAGTCCCACGAGACTCAACATCTGAAAAGGGAACGAGCACCCGCCTGGCGAAAGCAAAGAAAACATGACTGGAGGCCAAATCCAAAATCATGCCAGTTTTTCCGATAAAATCTGCTCCCAAGATGAAAGGAAAAGTCAGGTCCTTAGCCACCAAAAAGATCCAATCCCAAGAGAAATAATTAATTTTGATTGTGAATCTGGGCACTACAGATAATAGGTAAAGGTGTGCGTGAAGCAGTCCAGCAGATAAGTGAACTAGGCTCAACCTGCCGTTATTAGCCCAGAGGATTTTAGATCTTCAAAAAACGACAAAGAAATCAGGCTGCATGCTGACCCAGAATCAACCAGGGCCTTCTGCACCACATTCCCCACAAGCACATCCGGTTGTGGGCAGGTTGAGCGGGCAGCCCTTACTCCCTGCGCAGCCAGAGCAGCAACCTCCCCTCTCGGCCAACGATGATAACTGTCCCCAAGTCTATTTCTTTCTGTTTTCTTTCTGTTCCGTATTAAACCAGCTACCCTTTTACCATCAAAATCAGGTACATGTTTGCCCTCAAAATTACCTTTACGGCACGAGTTGGGCTTACTCGTCCGCAAGCTTACTAGTTTTTTTTATTAAGTGGACAAAACGGTCTAATATGTCCCACTTGCTTGCAGCCATAACAGGTAGGAGGCTGCCTACGGGAAGGAGCAGCTGCTGGCTCTGACTGCAACCGGAGCATGGACCGGCCCCGGAGGCAAGTGAGGAAGATGCCTCGACATGGCCTCCCTTTGATCATCCGCATCCTGAACCCCTCTAGAGATGATGGAGAGGCGGTCCAAATCCGCAAAAGATGCGGGACGGCTACAAAAAATCAAACGGGAGCGTTCTTCAGGTTTAATGCCCTCCAAAATAAGGCTCACCAACTCCGTTTCGCTCAAGCTTAAGCGCAACACCCGGGCTACATCCCGTATCTCCCCGACAAAATGGCTCAACGTCTCGTCCGGTGCCTGAGGACGATAAACGCGTTCCACCCGCAAGCGCTCCCTAACCCGAGCAGGTACAAAGAACTCCAAGATCTCGGCGTGGAACTGGTCAAAGGTGGCACCTCTCTTAAGGCAGTCTAGAAGGCGATCAAAAAGCGGCCTTTAGGAAAACTGCGCTAAAATCTGCATAAGCATGGCATCTGTCATACCAGGAAATTCTCTTAGCTTTAAAAAAACTTCCAGAAGGAAATGGATAAGTAAATTAGTGTCAAGGCCATCAACTCTGGGGAAGTGTTGTAAAACACTCCCCAAAGGATGGGGCAGTTTGCCAAAGCTAGAAAAGGAAGGCACAACTATAGATGATGCCTCACCAGCCGCTTCAGGAGGGCCACTACCCATCGGAGACATAGTAACTCTGGGAGGCTCGAAAGAAAGAGCCGGAGGAAGGTTAGCAAAAGTTAATGGTAGTGGGAACCTCCGTGGGAGTGACAGCGGTAAATAGTACCCCTTTCTCTTTCACCGAGCGCACCTCACTCAAACCATCTAAGGGCTTGTTTTAATTTGTTACTGGCCGAAAAAGCCCAACTTTTAATATCAGAGTCTAAACTAGGAGCTGACATAAGTAAAACTATTCTGTCACGCCAATGTAAAAGCTGAGATGCCAATCTAGCCTTTGCTGACCCGGACATGGGAAGTGACTCAAAATTAATGTCGTCTTCTAACTCTTCCATTCGGGTTTTACAAAACTCAAATTCAGTATTAATTTGGAACTCTGCATTCCAGCTGCGGTCCAACGCTATACAAGCCCGTAATTGAGCTCTTAATGCCCTCACAATCTCCCTCGGGCTTCTGTCCTCTCGCCAGGACCTCAAAAACCAACTCGGGCTTGCGCAGATGTTCAGGCACCAGGGAAAACGCCATACCAAACAATTAAGACAAAATAAATACAACAAAGCGTACGCAACAATTACTTAGTAACCTAAGTGGACTCAACTCACAAAGGGCTTACACTGACGAGGTCCAAGTGAAGAACTTAATACCTGCCACCTAATAGAAGGATACCCTGCAAATATACACTAACCACAACCTACAAACACAGAAGCAATAAATATAACAAAACAACACATTGATAGGGGAGAAGTAGATTACAGTTAGATAAATTTAGCGGTTAAGCAAATTTAGAGTCCCTTGCTCCCTGCAAAGGGTAAGTCTGCAGGAAGCAAGACACTAAACCAATTCCACCCGGTATCCTGTGCTAGGGCGAGCTCCTAATAAAAAAAAGTTTGTGTACTCTGACCTCCCCCTACCTAACACTAACCTACACCAACAAACAAAACCAGAACTGAGAGACAGCTGAGAGAGCAGCTAACCACGCTCTGCTACCATTGAAACCTTACATCGCCGCTCGCACACCCACAGCAAACCATCAGGGAAGCGCGCGCCCATGGTGGCGAACGGGATGCCGGATTCAAAACTAACTAGGTGAAAAATAAGAACACCGTGGTCAGTATACTCAGGTTCATTCACTAAGACAACATAACATAGGCCTATCCAGTCAATATAAAAAGGTATATAAATTATACTATAAATAAAAAAAAATAAATAAATAAAAGTGCCTGCAGTTGTATATACCTCGAACAATTCTTGTCAGGTGCACCTGCCATACAAAAATTGGAAACGCCATAATTTTGAAACAAGAAATGCCAAATTCCACCCGGTATCCTTCGGCTAAGGGCGGGCTCCTAATGAAATCCAAGAAATCACTAAATAATATCTAAAACTAACTTAAAATTAAATAACAAAATATAAACTATATAAATGGCAACAATAACAATAACAAATAAATAAAGAATATGAGCAGGGTATCACAGATGTTGACTAGTAGAAATGTCCATCATGGTGGCCGTCCATTCAGCAGAGCGCAAAATCGAAGGTTCTCTGCGACCACGCATGATGGAGAGATGACAGCAGAAAATCAATTCATCTCCTGGACCTCATCAGTGAGGGGCCGTAAACTTAGCCGCACATGTTAGAAGGAAAACAGCTCAGAAAATCCAACAAAACACTTAAATAAACCAAAAAATTTTAAATCTGGAGCTACTCCTAACTTGTACACCACGGCTCGGAGTCTTGACCACTCTCCCGGAAAAGCCAAACGCCTTCAAAAGGTCAGTGGCCTCTGCAGCCAATAAACCACACACACATACACTATATAAAAACACACATGAGCCGGGGAGATATAGGTATTGAACCGGCTCAGTCCTGTGTCAGATACAATATGTTTTCTACGCTTATATTAGTATCTGATAGTGCAAACAATATGGAACAGCTAATGTTATTCATCAGCCATCAGACACTCTGATTAGTGCTTAGTTGTGTTACGTGCTGACCTGGATAAGCTGAGTTGAATTCGACACATCACTTACATCGTGTCAATACATCCAGTACCGGCTATAGTTTGTGCGGGGCCCAAAGCAAACTTGTACTGCAGGCCCCCAATTAGGCACCAATTTAGCATCTTGCTTTCTCCTACAGTTATTTGCAACATAAATGACATAAATACACAATGACACAAAATAAAACATGTTTTAGCAATAATTATGCTTTACTAAAAATTTAAATTAGGCTATATTCTTGATATGATTTTCATGTATAAATGATTAACAGTGTTTCATAACTATAAAACATGTGTTTGATTGGTCTGTTATTGTCACACTGTTATATTAAAATTTGTGACATACAAATTTATATGTTATATATAGTTACAAAGAACTGTTCACTATACTCAAAAACTTCATGTGATAATTTAAATGGTTTTAATCGTTAAGTGCAAAATAATATATGTTATTGCGATGGACAAATAGCTACCGATACTGTGTTTTGTGCAGGCCAAGATAAACACAAAATAACAAAATTATCACAGTATTTGGCTCGCTATTGTTAGTAGCAGTTATCTTTGTACAATTTGTCATTGTTAAAATGTATTTCATGACCATTTCGTATACTGTTTTTGTGCGGGCCCCCTTAAGCAACTTTAGTAGGTGCCTAGAGCCGGATCTGCTTATTGCTTACTTAAATACATCACATTTAGGCTTATGAAATGCGCATAAAGAAACGAGATGCTTGCGCTTATTACATGATATTATATATTGAACAATCCATAACTGGCATCATAATTTTTGCAGTGTCCAATTGTAGGAGGCTAATCTGATTTTAACAATAAAGAAGAGAAAAATATTGCTATTTTACATTTTTTATTCGTTATATGAAGGGAAATGCAGTTTCAATAATACACTTAAAGTTTGATTATTTTATTGAAAGTAGCGAGACTAATACAGACTCTCAGATACCTTGCAATTAACAGAGGTTACAACACACTTTAAAAACAATAAAATAATTAAACAGTAAATTAATTACTGGAATTTCATTTGCCATCATATAAGGATTGTTTGAAACCTAAAATTTAAATATGGGTTGAAATAAGATTAGTTTCCTAAAATTGCACACTACAAAATTGAGTTGCTGGTCATGAGAATAAATGACTGTAGTTTTAAATGATCTATAAAGTTATTAATTAAACTAAAGCTACTAGTCCGTCATTTTATTACACCTTCAGTCATCTTCCTAATTAGCCACATATCCGGATTACGAAGCTATGGGTTTTAAGTTACTTTTCGTTTTTTTATAGAATACAGTATTCTTAAGGTCTTGTCATGAGAAGTACACTGTAATACAAAGGGATTCTGTTAACACGACACGGCTAACATTGAGTGATTATTTAAACAAGGTTTAATTATTTGAACTTAGATTATTTGCTACTGTTTAGTGGCACATTTAAGTATAACTTTATGGGTCATACGATAAAGATGTTTGATCGATAATTAACGTTATCTCTAATAGTATAAGACTCGAGAGCTACTTTTGGTGTTTAAGAGTATTTCAAACACAACCTAAGTTTTGAAAATCGATAGAACGACTTGTTCGAAGAATATAATCGATTCTCTACACTACTTGTGATGTTGTCGTACGTTACCTGACACATAAGTATAAATAAATAAATAAATATATATATATATCACTGTATATAAATAAATAAATATATATATATATATATATATATATATATATATATATAATTTCAATAAACATTGAATCGCAAAAAGTACTTGCTCCGCCGGGAGGTCGAACCCGGATCTCTCATACTATATATACAGGGTGTCAATTAAGTCTGGAACCTATTTCTTAATTTTTAAACCACAATATAAAAAAATACCAAAGTTCACACGTGCTTACTGGTGATAGTAACGCACATATCTGCCCAATCACCGACCAAATAATCCCTTTGGGGGACGGTCCACAAGGAGTCAGACAAAATTTTTAAATAGCAGCATAGGTCAAGATTGGTATCAAATTAAAGGTCTTACTTAGCAGAGTACAATGCCGCAAAACCGAACTTAAAAAGGTGGATTAATTCAGTAGTTATAGCTATTTGAATTTTAAAACAATTGAACAATGTAAATTATTAAGTATTACAAGTAAAACTCCAATTTTTAAGTACCTGTGATCAAAGTAAGTGTTCAAAATGTTCCCCTACCATGTACAAATTGTAAAAATTTGACCTATGCTGCTATTTAAAAAATTTGTCTGACTCCTTGTGGACCGTCCCCCGAAGGGATTATTTGGTCGGTGATTGGGCAGATATGTGCGTTACTATCACCAGTAAGCACGTGTGAACTTTAAAATTTTCTTTTCTATTATGGTTCAAAAATTAAAAAAGAGGTTCCAGACTTAATTGACACCCTGTATATAGGTATAAAAGAAAACAAAACACGTTTCTTCAACTCGAAATGCTTGATATATCGTTAATTTTCAATAAAATTATGAAAAGCATGTACAAAATAAAATAGAACCAAATATAAGAACTATATATATCACTATCAGACCACTGTATAAACAGACTGATATTCACAACCAACGAGGCCCATATGTAGTTTACCTGCCACTGATTTATATTGTTATAAGCTTTACAGTTGTATTCAAATGTGGCAGGCTAGAAAAAGATACGATTGGAGAAATATTATCTTTTTAAGTGTTTACCCTTTTTATACCTTTAAATTTCAACTTCCACCATAATTGAGGAAATTAATCTATCAATTTCATGAAAATAAGGTTGTGTGCTTGGTACAATAGAAATCGGCTCTCGGAAATAGTATTAAGAGCATAATTAAAAATTTAAACGTCTATGATTGTATTGCTACTTTTATGAAGGGCAATTCAGGTCATTTTTTCGAGTCCCCTGAAGTAAGCTATTTTATGAAAGGTAGTTTGAAATTTTACAAACAAGAATAGACGAACATTGAGGTAGCATTTTTTGAAACAAGAAGTGTTGTTACTATGAGAACTAATGTATGCTTTCACACTATAAATGTAAACAAATAAAAAATTGTGTTAAATAATTTAAACATTTAGTTGTTCTGTCATAAATCTATGTTAACACAAAACAGTTTTTTCATTGTTACAGACATATTCTTGTAATGAATAATATTTGTATAAAATGTTGTATTTTAATTGCAATTTTAGGGGGAAAAATTGGGATCATTTATTACTTTATAAACCAGTGTGGCGTACCCCGGTGGGTAAAATGTGTTTAAAAAAACTAAACATACAATCGGAAGGCCAAAAATCTTTTAAACGACTTTCAAGGTTCGACAATGTAGCTTCCCTCCTTGGAGGTTTTATCGATCCTAGCAGCCAGACAAGCCGAGAGAGCCCGAGGTAACTGTTACAGAGGTCGTTATTCACAGACACAATCATTCTAGACTACAAGAGCTATAATTTCCCTCGGGTTATAGTGAGTATGGCGCAGTCTGCTTCTCCTTCTATCTTTAGCAACTGGACTCCTTCACAGCATCTTCCTTGAGTAGTTCAATTTCCTTGTTGGTCTCAAACAAAAACAAAAATTGTAATTTTTTCTTATTTTTAAAATAATTTAATTGTTAGAAATAAAACCATTTCATCCATACAGTAATTTATATAATCATTTTATAAACATTATAAATATTAACTATTCGTACCATCAAATCTAAAACTAATAAATAATGTCGTAACACAGTTGTAAATGATATCCTTGGATGAGCGTCAGCAAAGCCTATTCATCGCGAGGCTATAAAAATATCGTTTCAGTCTGTCTGTATGTCACCTTGTCTGTCTGACTGTCCAATATATCGGAAACTGAATTGCAGATTTCAGGGTTTGCCTGAAGCTTCATTTTATTGAGGCAGGACTGATCTCAATGATGGCACATATCACTCTACTGGATTAGGTTGAGCGTTAACGAACATTTTAAAATTGTTCTTATGAGTAAATTAACTATACTATTAATATCAGTTGATGAAAACAGTGGAGGTTATTTTAAGTAAGATTTAAGAAAATCCGGCCTAGGAAAATGCGGTCGTACCGAGCTCTACACCACGTACAAAAACAGTATTTAACTTTTTCACATTTTCCTAAGATAAAATCAACCAAAAGTTATGTTTTTTAATCACTTCGAAACAAGATAACTTATTTAAATTTAAACTTATTTTATTTCTTCGTTCCAATGGCTGAGCAAATTTCTCAAAATTTACAATATTGCTATAACATTAGATAATTTTATTGTATATACGCAAGACAAGCGATTCGTATCAAAAATTTAAACTCTTATTACAGTAGTAAAATATGCCAATAATTATATATGAATGTACAGTGATAGTGTAATGTTTATAAATAAATATCAAATAAATGTGCAAAATTTGATAAGTAATTTTAACATGACAGTCCTAAAAATTTTTTAATTCTTTATATATTTTGGATTAATTGTAGAGGGTCATTTTTGGTAAGTACAATTTCGTAAATACATGTGTTAAAAATATCACATTTACCAGAATATTCTTATGAAACCAAATATGTAATAGAAATTTCATAAACTGGAAATATTTATAAAACTATCATAATAGCCTTCAAGAATAATATAAAACCTTTTAGAAATAAAAAGGAAATTAAATAACGTAAATAAAGAATACAGTATAAAATTGTCAAAATGCTGTCAGCTAAGGAAGCTACATTAATTTGTAATTAATTAATCACAACACAGCTCCCGCCCTCTCTATTCGCTATTGCAAGCGGATGTGCATCACTGGCTTTGTAAGTGAGTTTTGGTTTTACATCTGAATCACTGATTGCAGGGCTCTTTACAAAGAGAGCAAAACATCTGTGTTTCAAATATCTATCAAATTAAAAATAAATGTAAACATTACAGGGTGAATTCCGTTGCTTTAAAATCTAAAATATTAAGTACATATCCTATAGTTATGTTCCATTTCTTTCACTATATCTATATGATGTTACTACACAGATCCTTCTTCTAAATATTACATAATTCAGTGTAAAATTACTAATTCTGCAATAACACTTACCACTTTGCGAAAAATTGCTCCACATACTTAAACAATTTCCAAAACGTTCCCTTTGTTTCAACCACTAAGGGTAAAGCGTTTAGTCTATTACGTCCTGCTCGGGAAAGAGAATGTATCTTCAACGGTTTCCTCACTCCAAACCCTTTGTTTATCCGTTAGATCAGGCCCTTATTCATATACAGGTCAGTGCATTACTACATTACTTGCGAGTATGAATATAACATATCGTTATATGACATGACACTTTTGTCAGATATTTAATTTCATTAGTTTTTAAAGTTGATTTTAATTAGGAATTAACATTTTTATATGCAAGTTTTACTGAAATATATTTACGAAAATAACAAACAAACTAATCTTTATTGGAAATATAGTGCAAAAACTATTTTATTTTTTTTTTATCCAAATATATAATATTAATATACTTTTTTAGTTGTTTAATCAATTACAGTATTTTTTACCACCCATGTTCTTTGTAAACTATAAAAATGATGAATTTTCCAGCTCCCAGTATTGTAAAGGCGTCCTCAAAATATATAAGTTACACCGAGAACAAAGCTAATGTTAGATTCACTCAATCACTAGTGAACTACACGACGTACAAACACGTGGTCTAATGACACGGGCCATTTTGAAGTTGTTACTAAACAACGTGTTCTGTTATGATAACAGTTTGTGTACATGTATCCTGTTACGGTTCCTTTGTTCATCCTATGTGTACGGTATTTCCTGGTATGCATTATCCGTGATAAAGTTAATTTCAACTCAAGAAATAGCAAAACAGTTAAAAAACTTTAATAAAATCCAATAATTTATCAAATTATGTTGGAATAAAACCGTAGAACCAAGACATCAAATCTCATATCTCTAACCGAGGCCACTAAGGAAATCCAGATACCAAAGTTAGTTAATGGTGGTTTTTAAATTTCTGTTTAAGTTCTGTATTCTAAGGAAAGTTTTTCTGTTTTTATGATTTCTGTGTGTATAAAAAATGTTTTTTTTTTTAATAATATACAATGTTTTAATAGCACCAAAGATAAGCAAGTATCATTATAAACACTATTTCCCGGAGCTATACGACGACGGCCAGTTCCCTTGGTGAAATCTTGCGCCGCATTGGGAAACTTTATTGACTGGGTAGTAAATAAATACAGTATGACACTTTGGTTTGGTTTTACCTTGGTTTAAACGATTTATTCCGCACATAATGAAATACTTGTATAACCACTTTATCAATCGCAAAAATTACCTTCATCTAATAAGTACACAATTTATTTTAAATAGGTCAGATAAAAATATAGCTTCAGTTCAGTGTTTGGTAAATAAGGTTTAAATGGTTCTTTTATTTTAATGCTAAAAAAGATAAAAACCCTAATCTTCAGATTATATGTAAAACATGTCGGTAAATTTGTCCTTATATTACGAACTTTCAATTTTTTCGGTTATAAAGTATCTGAAGGACAAAACTGTCTAAGGGTGGTCACATTTTACATTATATTTTTATCGGTATGGATAAGGTCGCTAACCCCTTCACAATAGTTTCAGCATTATCGTTACAGCTAAAACCTTTACATACTTTCTTCTCATAGTGCCTCATATAATATCTCAGGTGTCCTGATATTTTTTTTTTCATTTCTTATTTCTATATCTTGCAGTCTTCTACTTCCTGTCAACAATAACATGTTCAAGAACCACACTTAATTTACTTTTTTGGGTACGAAGGCAAGAAATTAAATTTTATTATTTTATTTCTTATATTGATAGTGCACTGGAAGTACATAGCCGCATTTAACTAATACATTTTTTTTACCATTTATGCATATTCATTGTGGCTTCGTGAAATGTGAGCTGCATGGCCTAATTATGAATTGAGAGAATTTTATTTTAACTTGTGTATCTGATATTGCAAACAAATTATAAGATACGGTGTAACATTGTCACAAACCAATTTACTCAAATATGCAACAAGTTGATACTGAAGCGTTATACCGACGGATCAGGTATTAACCTAAGTGGTTGTCTAGAGAACACTAACACTATGATGAGAACATTATTTCAGTGGCGATGGATACAGCAATGATGCATTTTTTATGGCAAAGCTTTGGTAAAATTAATATTGTGCTTTTATCCAAAACAGGAACAAGTATATTTTTATTTACTGTATAGCTTACTAAATAATTAAAATTACTATTATTACATTAGTGCAATTAGCATTTGAAGCTAAGCGGTAGTATTTAGATTTTTTATAAATGGACTACTAATTACAAAATAATGTAAAAGTCTAGTGTTAAAGAGGACAAAAAGCGTTACATAAACCAAACTAGTTTAAATTTCCTTGCTTCATCTCAAGTACAATTGGTGCCATTGTTAACTTAAAATATATAATGTAGTTGAGAACATATTTGAATTTAAATGTAATTTCAAACCAAGAATAGATAAGTGATAATTTGTAATGCTATCTTGTTCGATTGATAAATAGTCCCTCAAAATGAATCCATGCAAAGGCAGAAGTTGTATAAATAATCATACAATGTATTCATTACAACTAGTTTTCTGACAATGTAATAGAATTTTCGAAGGGATAACAAATGCGATGTCAGTTTAAAGTAGTTTTTATTATCATATAAAGTAATTCTTTTATTACAGTGAAACAATTAACACAAGTTTTTCCAATTGTCTTTAACGCTTGTATTGCAAGCGTCATTTCATAATACTGATTACGACTGTATAAACTAAAATCTATCTTAAGTTATAAGAGGCACAGTCATTTATATTTTGCACCTAACAATATACATTTATATTTTGCATGTTTTGATATCAAAAAAGGAGAAATAGAATTATAATAAAATGCTAACTTTCATCTCAGCAGCCCTTCGTAAAACTCATCAACGGAGTAAAATGCCTTTGCCAACAAAAATTGTCTTAATCGAGATTTCAATTGTTTTGGTTGGGTTCATTAATTTCATAAGTTTAGATAACAGTTTACCTAATCATATTTGACGAAAATTAACAGTCAAGATGTAGGTATCACTCATAACTTGTGCAATTGTATTTAAGTCTGGAGAAATGATACTGATGCTCTGTCGTTAGAACAGCCAAATATATTAGACCTAATATCGTCTAGAATATTAATTTACGTATACGGTAAAAAATATTCCCAATATCAAGTATTAAAATAAATAAAATTCAGATCAGTAGGGCAGAACACAGTAGACTCCACATTGTCTACTTAGTAGATTTTTTTATACTTGTCTGATCTCTTTTTCTATATCTGCTGCATACAAGTTATCATTCATAACTGACCTTTATTGGAAGTTTATCGCTATTATGAACTTATCATCAGAGTTGAAAGCTTTAGAAACCAAAAGACACTGAAGACAAGATTAGCCTACTTCTCAAATTTTTGTTACAATCAGAGGTTTATTGATTAGTACAAAAAGTAACTATATGCAGGCCTTGAAATATTAACAGGCTTAATTTGAAACTTTCCGTTCTTCTGCTTTTCGTACTTTAGGCTCTACTGCCATGATTTAAAGCACCCTTGACCTGCAGAACATAACCTCAAAGGTACCGACGAAGGACTAAATTAGGAAACTCATTTTCATTTAAAAAGCTCTAAAGACGTTACTATCATCCAACGTTTTAAGTATATTACCAGCATTTGAGACCCCACAAGGTCCGTTCCATTTTGTTTTTAGAATTACTATCCTAAATATTTCTTATATTTTCTAAACAGATTATTAAAAAAAAAATTAAAGAAAATAGTGTAAATTAAAACTTCTAAACTCAAATAAAATCGCCGTCGGTATAATTTTAATTAATATCACAATATTATAGTGAGTAAATGTCTGAAAAATCGAGTTCTTTCAAAATTAAGACAAAGCCGAAAACTCGTGTAAGGAAGTGTGCCATCGTTGACATAGAGATTTGTTTCTTCAGATTCTGGTTTAAGTAATTTAAATATATATTTATTTACCCAAATATTTAACTGAATTCGACTATTTTTCCATTACTGAGAGTGTGATACTGCATTTTTTTTTATTAAAATATCTTATGTACCTAAATGAAGAACTCATCCAATAAACAATAATAAATTATATTACGTGCACTGTAACTATCATGATAATAATTTTAAATAGTAACGACCTGAAATGACCTTCAAGTTGATTCGTATAAGTTAGTAGTTCAATTGTATTATTTCAGATGTTGTAATTTTTTTTTGTTCAACCATTTAAACGATTGTAAGTGACATATTGAGAATGTGGAACATTAGTTTGTTGTCTGGACAGGATGTTTCAGAACCCTTCTCAGACATTTACCTGTTTTTACAAAACCAGGAGTAGCTTCAAGAACACGCTTTCCACAGCCTTAAACATTCCTGAGAATAACACCGAGTTTTGATAAGGGTATTTTAGTTCAGTACTGTGATAACTGTTCAGTACTGAGAGGTCAATGTGGACTATTTTACAGTACTCGACATTTATATCAACATTTTACCTAATGTGTGTAATATATAATTTAAAGTGTTCATTTCATTATTTTCATGAGTAGTTTTAACAATAGGTTTTGTGAAACAAAATCTTTTTTATTGTTACTAATAATATAAAATTATAGGCTTTGTTGTAAAACTACCCAAGATACTAAAAATGGGGTCGTGCTATGTTATCCTATCAGAATACATATCCTCTATTAGTAGAATTGGGTTAGGCTAGTTATACTGCTAGTAATACACATCCTCCTAAATCTGAGCGAAATTGGAAGGGGGCTTGCTATACGGTGGCATCTCTAAATACCATATCTTATTACGTTAAAAATCATTATTTTCTTAAGATTAAGTAGATATTCAGTATACTCCCATTAAAAACTAAAGGCCCCACTGGTAAAGTATAAATAATTATTAGCCTATTTAGTTAAAATTTTGTAGAAAAATAATATACAAGGATTATCTACAGTAGGGTGGTCTACAATTATATACGAAAAATTGCGGGGGACACCAAAAAGTCGACATAGTGGCCATTCTTGTTACTGGATACGGGATTGAAAATCTAATAGGAGTTCCAAAGACCTATCGTGGAACAGGGTGTTTAGACTAGATGATTGGAAAACTGAGAAAAAGTGTGCGTGTTTTATTATTTGACGCAACAGCTGCCAATACAGGGTTGAAGTACATGTGCTATTCTTGAAGACAGTTTAAATGATAGCCTTGTGTGCATTCCATGTAGACACCATGTACTTGAATTTGTAATATCCTCTGTTTTAGTACAGCTTTTGGAGTTAGTGAGGGGCCCTAATGTTTCCATATTTTAAACTTTTCAAGAAATACCGGCCTCACATTAACAGGGATAAAATTTCCTCCGGTAATAATGATTTGTTTGAAGACAATGACCAAACAAAAATCTCAGAAAATATATGATGGACTATTATGGTGCTATTTTACAGTGTCCCCAACTCAATCAAAGCAGCCTCCAGATGACTACTTAGAGCTTCTACAGATGTGTAATGTTTTTTTTTAGTGATACCAGCTTAGAATCGAAAGTAAAGTTCCGAGCCCCAGGTGGGTTTGCACAATGCACGTTGGATGGCTAAGGCTATTTATTGCCTCAAAATATATTTATTTGAGGATCATTTTATCCTTAAATCTTTTTGATTCCAGGTTTCAGACTAGAGAGTAAATAATTTTACCACGAGAGTCCTCTCAAAACATACGTTAAACAGTGGACAACAGAACTGTTCGACATCCTACTTAAAAATGGTTAAGAAAAAAGCATGTTCTATCATTTACAAGCATCCTGTGTTCTGCCCTACTGATCTGAATTTTATTTATTTTAATACTTGATATTGGGAATATTTTTTACCGTATACGTAAATAATATTCTAGACGATATTAGGTCTAATATATTTGGCTGTTCTAACGACAGAGCATCAGTATCATTTCTCCAGACTTAAAACAATTGCACAAGTTATGAGTGATACCTACATCTTGACTGTTAATTTTCGTCAAATATGATTAGGTAACTGGTATCTAAACTTATGAAATTAATGAACCCAACCAAACAATTGAAATCTCGATTAAGACAATTTTTGTTGACAAAGGCATTTTACTCCGTTGATGAGTTTACGAAGGGCTGCTGAGATGAAAGTTAGCATTTTATTATAATTCTATTTCTCCTTTTTTGATATCAAAACATGCAAAATATAAATGTATATTGTTAGGTGCAAAATATAAATGACTGTGCCTCTTATAACTTAAGATAGATTTAGTTTATACAGTCGTAATCAGTATTATGAAATGACGCTTGCAATACAAGCGTTAAAGACAATTGAAAACTTGTGTTAATTGTTTCACTGTAATAAAGAATTACTTTATATGATAATAAAAACTACTTTAAACTGACATCGCATTTGTTTATCCCTTCGAAAATTCTATTACATTGTCAGAAAACTAGTTGTAATGAATACATTGTATGATTATTTATACAACTTCTGCCTTTGCATGGATTCATTTTGAGGGACTATTTATCAATCGAACAAGATAGCATTACAAATTATCACTTATCTATTCTGGTTTGAAATTACATTTAAATTCAAATATGTTCTCAACTACATTATATATTTTAAGTTAACAATGGCACCAATTGTACTTGAGATGAAGCAAGGAAATTTAAACTAGTTTGGTTTATGTAACGCTTTTTGTCCTCTTTAACACTAGACTTTTACATTATTTTGTAATTAGTAGTCCATTTATAAAAAATCTAAATACTACCGCTTAGCTTCAAATGCTAATTGCACTAATGTAATAATAGTAATTTTAATTATTTAGTAAGCTATACAGTAAATAAAAAATATACTTGTTCCTGTTTTTGGATAAAAGCACAATATTAATTTTACCAAAGCTTTGCCATAAAAATGCATCATTGCTGTATCCATCGCCACTGAAATAATGTTCTCATCATAGTGTTAGTGTTCTCTAGACAACCACTTAGGTTAATACCTGATCCGTCGGTAAACGCTTCAGTATCAACTTGTTGCATATTTGAGTAAATTGGTTTGTGACAATGTTACACCGTATCTTATAATTTGTTTGCAATATCAGATACACAAGTTAAAATAAAATTCTCTCAATTCATAATTAGGCCATGCAGCTCACATTTCACGAAGCCACAATGAATATGCATAAATGGTAAAAAAATGTATTAGTTAAATGCGGCTATGTACTTCCAGTGCACTATCAATATAAGAAATAAAATAATAAAATTTAATTTTCTTGCCTTCGTACCCAAAAAAGTAAATTAAGTGTGGTTCTTGAACATGTTATTGTTGACAGGAAGTAGAAAGACTGCAAGATATAGAAATAAGAAATGAAAAAAAAAATATCAGGACACCTGAGATATTATATGAGGCACTATGAGAAGAAAGTATGTAAAGGTTTTAGCTGTAACGATAATGCTGAAACTATTGTGAAGGGGTTAGCGACCTTATCCATACCGATAAAAAATAATGTAAAATGTGACCACCCTTAGACAGTTTTGTCCTTTCAGATACTTTATAACCGAAAAATTGAAAGTTCGTAATATAAGACAAATTACCGACATGTTTTACATAAATCTGAAGATTAGGGTTTTATCTTTTAGCATTAAAATAAAAGAACATTTAACCTTATTACCAAACACTGAACTGAAGCTATATTTTTATCTGACCTATTTAAAATAATTGTGTACTTATTAGATGAAGGTAATTTTTGCGATTGATAAAGTGGTTATACAAGTATTTCATTATGTGCGGAATAAATCGTTTAAAACCAAGGTAAAACCAAACCAAAGTGTCATACTGTATTTATTTACTACCAGTCAATAAAGTTTCCCAATGCGGCGCAGATTTCACCAAGGGAACTGGCCGTCGTATAGCTCCGGAAATAGTGTTATAATGATACTTGCTTATCTTTGGTGCTATTAAACATTTATATTATTAAAAAAAACATTTTTTATACACACAGAAATCATAAAACAGAAAAACTTTCCTTAGAATACAGAACTTAAACAGAAATTTAAAAACCACCATTAACTAACTTTGGTATCTGGATTTCCTTAGTGGCCTCGGTTAGAGATATGAGATTTGATGTCTTGGTTCTACGGTTTTATTCCAACATAATTTGATAAATTATTGGATTTTATTAAAGTTTTTAACTGTTTTGCTATTTCTTGAGTTGAAATTAACTTTATCACGGATAATGCATACCAGGAAATACGTACACATAGGATGAACAAAGGAACCGTAACAGGATACATGTACACAAACTGTTATCATAACAGAAACACGTTGTTTAGTAACAACTTCAAAATGGCCGTGTCATTAGACCACGTGTTTGTACGTCGTGTAGTTCACTAGTGATTGAGTGAATCTAACATTAGCTTTGTTCTCGGTGTAACTTATATTTTGAGGACGCCTTTACAATACTGGGAGCTGGAAAATTCATCATTTTTATAGTTTACAAGAACATGGTGGTAAAAAATACTGTAATATTAAACACTAAAAAAGTATATTAATATTATATATTTGGATAAAAAAAAAAATAAAATAGTTTTTGCACTATATTTCCAATAAAGATTAGTTTGTTGTTATTTTTCGTAAATATATTTCAGTAAAACTTCCATATAAAAATGTGAATCCTAATTAAAATCAACTTTAAAAACTAATGAAATTAAATATCTGACAAAAGTGTCATGTCATATAACGATATGTTATATTCATACTCGCAAGTAATGTAGTAATGCACTGACCTGTATATGAATAAGGGCCTGATCTAACGGATAAACAAAGGGTTTGGAGTGAGGAAACCGTTGAAGATACATTCTCTTTCCCGAGCAGACGTAATAGACTAAACGCTTTACCCTTAGTGGTTGAAACAAAGGGAACGTTTTGGAAATTGTTTAAGTATGTGGAGCAATTTTTCGCAAGTGGTAAGTGTTATTGCAGAATTAGTAATTTACACTGAATTATGTAATATTTAGAAGAAGGATCTGTGTAGTAACATCATATAGATATAGTGAAAGAAATGGAACATAACTATAGGATATGTACTTAATATTTTAGATTTTAAAGCACGGAATTCACCCTGTAATGTTTACATTTATTTTTAATTTGATAGATATTTGAAACACAGATGTTTTGCTCTCTTTGTAAAGAGCCCTGCAATCAGTGATCAGATGTAAAACCAAAACTCACTTACAAAGCCAGTGATGCACATCCGCTTGCAATAGCGAATAGAGAGGGCGGAGCTGTGTTGTGATTAATTAATTACAAATTAATGTAGCTTCCTTAGCTGACAGCATTTTGACAATTTTATACTGTATTCTTTATTTACGTTATTTAATTTCCTTTTTATTTCTAAAAGGTTTTATACTGAATACTGTCTGAGGTTTGAATATGTAAGATACCAACACATATAGTTAATAGTTAATATTCGGCAACAAGATTTTATTCAGTAAACTCTTGCGTTATGGTCCACTGTCTTCTTCACCGGAACTTTATTAAACCGGATTATCAAATACTAATATGAAACCTAACTCAATGGACGAGAATGTATTATGTGGAAAACTGTCTCGAGAAAAACTTTAACTCGAGATGACATATGTCATCTGTATATGTCATACTTTGCATGAAACTCCATTACATGCATATGAATGATTTGTATGAAGGTGTACGTTCTGCTGAAAGTCATTGAAGCCTATCACTCAATATTCTGATAAAATTTCTCTTCTGCGTGCCAGAGTGAGATGTTCAAGAATTTTTCTCCCTGTCAATCTATCAGCAAGACATCAAAACAATGAAATAAGGTATAGACAATAAGTTTCGCATAAAACCTCAGTGAAGCCGTTATGGGACAAGTAAGGGTGTGAACTTTTTACTTTTTAGGCTTTCTTGTGATTTCCTGTTCTTGAACAGCCTTGATCTGAACTTCGGACAAGATCAAATCTGTTGATATGTTCAGGGACAAGACTACATAATTTTGTACCTGAAGCAAAACTTAAATAAAGAACTTTTTCTTAAAAAAAAACTTAAACGATAACGTAATTGACGCGATTGAAATCGATTTATTTATGTTAATAGAAAGCACTGAGTATAATATATTCTCTGTATATATATATATATATATATATATATATATATATATATATAAATCTTAGAGAACTCCGATACGCTCTACGTGGTATGGCGTACTCTTATCTTATCATTAAATTCTTTACGCAATTTCTATAACATTTTTACCTTCTAAGACTACTGTTTACGCAAATACAATGTCTTGATATTATTTTTCTCGCGTTTAATTTTAATTCACATTTAAAACATTTTATTATTCAAATAAAAAGTTACTCAAGAAAACAATTAAATTCAAGAAATATTTTATCATATTCTATTAATGACATATCTTAAATATAACTAATAACTAGGATAAAGCCAGCGTTTAACGTTATTATAGGTTGAGTACCGGTACTGACGACCGAGCTGTCGAAGTCGTTAAAGTGTAAATTAGAGCCACGAATCAATACCCTGTGACCTTTACCAGCTTTCACTTGCTGTTGCACTTGAGAAGGGTATTATAACAAGTTAATACCAACAGAAGTGTCAAAGGTTCAAACTAAAGCTCTTACAGCCATGTCGAGCCTCTTGTATAGGACTCAAAATTCCAATTTAGGATAGTCTTTTATGTCAAGTTTGTTATTGAGGATGGACTTCGAAAGCCAAATAATGCAATGCGGTGACATGGCTGTTACACTTGGTTGCCTGGATACGTTATATAGACAGGCGTCGAGAGGCAACTAATGTAATCCAGATTGGCACGATTGGCACATATTCTAGCTGGTTACATTGTATAGACCAGTAGTCTAAAGCCACATAATGCAATCCGGCGACATGGCTGTTACACTAGGTTGCCTGGATACTTTATATAGAAAGGGGTCGAGAGGCAAATAATTTAATCCAGAGACAATATTGGCACACAGTCTAGCTGGTTACATGTATAGACTGCGATTCGAAAGCTAAATAATGCAATGTGCCGACGTGGCTGTTACACTAGGTTGCCTGGATACTTCATACATACCTGAAGGCAAGATCCAACAATATTTTAGAACTAATCAGCTTTAGTTAGATTGAGAATAAGTGCGTAAATGTAAATGACTGTTACTTGGAAATATATATATCCTTTTAATTGTGTAAACTGGTTTATATGTAATGGTGTAAGTCACACTACTTGCCGCAAAATACGTTTCGCTCAGGCTGCATGCAAAATGTCTCAAATGGCATAGTTTACTTTATTCTTGAGATGCCCTGGTTACAGAAAGACGGACGGAAATAAATGTTTACACCAATCAGGTAGATAAAGCGAAACCGTGATAGCCTATTGAGTGGTTGGCTTTAGTAACTCTCACGGACATGCAACATTGTAGATGAGATGAAGTTTCTTAACCAAAATAAGGAAATGTTTTTCTAAATACGTAAAGCGGATATATATTGGTAACATGGAGTTTGTTAAAATCACATATGATTGTAGTTAATTTATTTTTAAAAATTTATGTCTTTTGGAAATTTGGCATTGTTATCATGGTTACGTAAAGTAAAATATTAGTTAATGGTCCGGAATATCCCATCGAGTGACTTGCTCCATCGTCGAAATCAATTTTTCCTTTGTAGAAATGAAGTTTCACGCAAGTCTACAGTTCGTGTGTAAGAAATCTTGCGGATAGACCTACAGAAATTTTCGCAGCCCCAAGAATAATAGGTTCTGCTAGCGATGTCCATCAGCAAGGTAAATGACTTCACTGCATGATAACAGTTAATATTAAATAGTTAACATTAGATTTACAATAATCCGTCAGAGGAACGGGTGATGAAATTTAGGGGGTAATGATATAATATTAAACTGGAGAGTGAATAAATAGTATCTAACAAAGATTACCGTACATAATATTTTATGCACAACTTGCATACAGGTGATAACTAGGGTTATCAGGATCCTCCAACTCTTCCCACTGATCTTCCAGCTTCCTCTTGGCACTTGAGCGAGCTTGCCTTGATTTTTTGCGACTTCGGTAGCCATGCGTTGAGCTTTTTGTAAGCGAGCTATGTCCAGCTTTTTCATTGCTTCACAAAAATTATGTCCAACAGTCATTCCAAGATGTTGTAAAACCATACATTTTGCCATATTTCCTTTATTGAAGGAACTTATGGCATCATACACTCCTAAGTGCAAGGTGTGTATGCCAACAAAGACAGTTTTTGGCAGGCGAGACCAGATTACTTGGTTTACGGACTCATTTGGGTTTTGTGACTTACCGTGGAGACATTTACGAAGCAAATCAGGTGCACTTATGTCTGTAAAAATAGGCTTTATCTTGCTCATGATGACAGCAGGAAGGTGAAAATGTTTGGAATGGTCATAAGTTTCATTACAAGCCATAGCCTTTTGGTACTTGCACCAACTTTCACTCCCTATTGGGCAAAGTCCGTGTTGAGGATTTTGTATTGCTGGATAGCAAATGGTAATACTCAGCCCAAACAGCTTTTCGCATGTCTTCTAAATTGCTTGCATTTCTTCGAATTGCTAGACCTTAATATTTTGGTATGGCTAATATGGCAGCTTCAGTCAGTCTGTTCCGACCGCCTATTGTTTTTCCATAGGTTTGTTTGTTTTTTTCCCTCTTTTAATTTTAAATTCTTTAGGCGAGTCCCCATGCGCTTCTGCACATGCCCAATGCATTCTAGTTTTTTCACCAGGCATTCATCACCATAGGGCTTGCTTTCCACAACACTAAAAAACCCTTTCGAATCCCCATCACCTAAGTATTCAACGTAGCGAACATTGTAAGTGGGTTGGGACCGATGGAAAATCGCACGAGCTCCGATAACTTCCATGCCTCCGCTTACTCCCAGATAGTTTGCACTGCACTTATCACTATGTTGTCCAATTAATTTGTCTTTACAACGACAATACTTAGATAAAATCTCTGCATCAATTACCTTACCGGTATCCACAGATGTTGCAGTCATTATACCATTTTGTGATGTATGGCCTCGCTTTTGCCATGTCCCATCTATGGCTACTGTCAAATCCCTCCTTATCCCTTCATTTATAATCACTGATTCTTCTACTGCTTCCTTCATAATCTTAAAACAAACATCTTCAGTCACAGACCCTAACAGTTGTGTGTAATTCATAAACCGTGATGGAGGAGAGGGCAGATTTAGTACGCCACATAGTGTAGCGGCAGCCGTCTGGCCTCTGCTAATCGTACGCATGCCATACACCAATCTTACATTTATGTCATATAATTTTGTATCATCATTAGGTCTATTTTGCAAGACTAAGGAGTTTTCATAAGAGGCCAGTGTCTTTTCATTGCAACCTTCACATGAAAAGTTCCCCGAGAAAAAAAAGGCCTACACGATACTTGATTTTAAAATCGATCGGTTGATGACACTGCTATTTGAGAAATTACATTTATAAGTTTTTTAAAATCAACAATATCATTTTGGAAATTAGGCTCCTTATCAGTTATGTTTTTTATAATTTTGACTGATATTACCTAGTTTCACTTTTGAAGCACTAACAACATCATCTGTGTCCTCATTATTCGGCGTAGGACTAGGCTCAGTTTCACTCTCAACTAACCTATCTTCCACAGTTTCTTCCAAAACAACACCACTACCACTGCTTTCACACTCTACAACTACTTTCTTTTTTTAAAACTCACTTTTTCTCTTCTTAAAAATTCTATTACTTCTAGGCATTTTAGAAATCAAATGCGTTCTACAAACAAAATAACAGTAACTACAATCCACCAAACAGAACTTGTTTTGTTTACAAACACAAAATTGGTTTATTGCAACTAAAGACAGTTATAGGCAGCTGTATTTTTTGTTAGTAGACAAGGCAGGTGTACCAACCCATAAATCTAAATCATAGTTTGGAAGAATACAACTGTGTTACTATAACAAATACTTCAGTTGCAATGGAAACACTAAATTGTTGGCACGTAGTATATTTTTCAAAATAAAAATAAAAATAAAAATAGTTCCCATCATCGGATTTTAATAGTTTTTGCATTAAAATGTCAGGAACTAGTCATAGAATAATAAAATATTAAAACACGAAAATTTATAAAAATTTCATTTTTTGGATACCGAACCCCCTTAATGAGGCAGAAATTAAAGTGAAGATATTACTGTAAAGCAGTGATTGGGATAGGGCAGTGAAAAACTCTCACACCGTGGCAAGTTTAAGGTTAAGTATGTAATTGGTGGACTCGCTAGCGTGGCTACAGTGACAATTGTACATTGTAGACTTAATTGTTAGGTTGATAAAATTTAATGAATCATCAATTAAAGTGAATATATTACGGTAAAGCTGTGACTGAGAAAGAGCCGTGAAAAACTCTCACACCGAGGCAAGTTTAAGGTTAAGTATGCAATTCGTGGACTCAATAACGTGGGTACAGTGACAATAGCAATTTAACGACTTCTTGAAAAAACAATTGCAGCGCTCTCATACCCGGAAGTTCAGAAGAAAGAATAAATGAGAACGTTGCTGAGTGTTTCCGGTACACGTAATTTGAAACCACGTAAGTTTTCATGGTTTTTAGGTGGGAACGTTTATAACGGCTATTATGTTATTAACTCCAATTTAAAGGGTTATCTTTATATTATTATAATGAAAAGTCAACTAAAACCAATTTTTAAATGTGTTTAATTGACATATACGTGTTTCTGTATTTATGAAAATATACACTCAGTTGAGTAATTTGTGTTTTAATACATACCTTGACGTAACGTACTGTGTTACTTGACGTCATTTTGGATTTTTAATTCATAATACTGGTAACAATAAGGAGATGTTTAAACGATGCACAATACGTCTTAGTAGTAAAAATGCTTTAATTGCATATAACTATATTTTTTACTAAAACCCCTCAAATGTAATTACTGTACGATTTAAACAATTTACTACTATACTACTACATAATAAAAAGTACAGATAAAACTAATAATTATAAAGTTAATGGAAATACAACGTTCTCATTTGACTAAAAACAGAAAATAGAAACAAACAATTTCTTTAAATCTCTCCATTTTTAGAGAATTGTATTAATTTATCAAACAGCCTGTAATTCATGTTTGTTTTATCAGACAGAAATCAACTCTATTTATTTGACGATTTAAACTAGAATGAGTACGTTAAGTCTTTAAGAATTTCCTTCTTCTTAAATGCTAAAAATTATCCGAACAAAAATAATTCGACAAAATTTTATTTAAAAAATCCCCTAACCGAAAGTAACAGTACTGAAGTGTCCAGAGCACAATAGATGGAAAGGAAACATCCCTTTTATTAGCGGCGATAGCAGATTTTTCTTCCATTCTACAGACAGTTGCCGGTACAATGGTGACGGATAATTGCATTTCGCACGGAAAAGGATTTCCATTGAGTGTCGGTGAGATAAAAGGGTTGCAAGGAGCGTACTTTAGCGGGGAAGAGCGAACAATGAGAACGTACGTGCATAGCAGTCCCGTACACGATGTGTGCCATCGACTTTGTTGGACCTGACAGTTTCACCACATTCACTACCCTGATTTATCCTATACACATTTCAGTTCAAATTTTAGTGCTACCAATAGAAATTATGTTTTTGTTACAAAATCCTGTCTGGTATTATTATTCTGTCTGATTTGAGAGACCAACTTGACTGAATGAAAGTTGTTTGTGCGTAGACCCTGTACGACTAGGTTACATAAAGAGGTTGAATAGCCCTCATGGTTATCCATAAGTACAATGTAAGAGTGTCGTGATAGACATTAAACAAGCCAAATTAAATATAATATTTATATTGCATTTAAATAATCATAGTAGTGACGGTTGTATAGCAATACGTTGAAATATTTCTTTACATTTTGTACAATACTCTCTTTTTCTCAAACAAAATCTAAAAAGTTTAAAATAAAACTTTAAAAATTATCCTTACATCTCACGCAATTTTTCAATCAATCAATGATATCTTTTGACGACAACTGTGGAAGATCATGACTTCTAAAATATAAAATAGTATGACGTAAGTAAATACAATGTAAAATAGTAGACTTAGATAACAAGTTAAATTGGTTTCACTTATCTCCAGATAATCATGTACAGGCGTTTTAAAGACTTTTTAAACATTTCAAAGCTGTAAGCTGTGGCTATTTCATGAATAGCCCGTTGTATATTGTTTTGTTTGTCCATCGGTCTATATGTCCGGTTTTTAATTTTGCAAACTTTAAAATGAAAAGCTTGCAAAAAAGTAAAAAGATTGTTGGTTATATTGGTCGACTTCCTTGTGATCATATGATGTAACTATTACGATCTTGAGTGGTCCGTCGTTAGCTGACTAATAGATCCCTTATATGCTAAGATGTGATGTGCATTGCTATATGGTAGGCAATATGGTTCAGCGTAAAAGTTCGTTATTACTAGTTATATCACTACTCAGTTTCTAAATATGATAGGTAGAGGGATGGACGTAGATTAACGTAGATTTATCACTTCAGTTTTGAGTTAACGTTTAACATTGCTAATAAAGAGAACACTATAACAGGTGGTTCTAAACAACGTTACATTCGGTACCATAACAACTGTTGTTTTGTGATCACTTAGAATAGGAAGATGAGGAAACACCTTTATTGCACTAAGTCCTAAAAGGACTATTGCGATGATCGAGGAGTGATAGGATATTTTAGGAAAAGTAAGTTTGGGGCTAGATACCGCATTGTGTTGAACTAGGGTAGTGGGCACTAACTCAGTCTTGCTACTTGGAAATGAGAAACTCTGTTTCAGCCTGTCTCTCTCGAAGGAGTCAAAGAAGGCAATTCTTCCTCATGTTTCTAGCTTTATAAATCCTTTATCAATATGGGAGCCCCACCCACTCTAATAGTCATACGCATTCGACAAAACCTACCGACGATACTTTATCTCGACATTAGCGATTAGTGATGTACCGTACCTGGATATCTATCGGGTTTTTCTATGTACGTGTCAAGGCTTTTGCTGTAATGGAATATACTAACCTGCTACGAGTAAATCCTTCTTGTTTAACAAATATATTGTTGATCATTGAAACGCAAACACACAATATTAATTTAACATGCACGTAATATATTTTAAGTGCTCTCTTCGTTTTTATTATTATATACAAAATTAAGAATTAGCGGTAGAATAAAATATTTATATGATTATTAATTCAAAGTGCATTGATTTCAGAAACAGCCTTAGTTTTAATGGATCGTAAAAATGTATTACGGATTAGTATTTAAATATTTACAAATCTAAGACGGTGAATTATCAATGACATATAGTAACCATTATTATAATGTAAAGTCAACTAAAACCCTTTCAAAAATGTTTTTATTGTCATATACGTGTTTTCGTATTCAACCATCATCAGTGCATATTAACCGTCTTATTAATTATTCCACCAATCTATAATTCATATTTGTTTTATCACACAGAAATCAACTCAATTGATGTGACGAATAAAAATAGAACGCGTATATTAAGACTTTAAAAAATTTTCCTTAAGTACTAAAAAATCTATAAAACTTTATTTAAAAAAAGTCCCCCTATCTTTTAGATGTTTTAGTCGGATTTTATCGGTAATGAATTTGTCCGATATAATTCATAATTTCAAAATAGAGGTGTTACTGTATAGAAATTTCAAGGCTTTATTGTATCTATAAGGGTAATCAAAGCCGTGAGAAGTTCATTAATACAATCTGGACGTGCAGCCCTAATTAAATTTTTTTAAATTTATAATAATCTATGATTTTTCTGAGCCAATTAAATCAAAAACGAATTTAACTTTCCGGACAGCCCAGTCTATACATTCACTCTTTCATCGTCTATTATACAGGAGTTCCAGTCCTGTCATAGATTATCTTAGCGTTTAACAGAAGTTTGCACCAACTTGTGTACTTCACTAAGTCAAGTCGGGAGTTCTATGTCTTAATGGTATTCACCAAGTCAAGTTGGGAGTTCTGTCTTGATGGTAAACAGGAAGTTCTCACTATCACCTTATCTGACTGTTTTGTATATCCTGTTATGTTACAGTCACAGGATACTGCTGCGTTCGGCAGTACAGGAGTAAGGACTTGTGTTTTTATCTTAACTAACAATGCACTTTGGTATTATTCAAAGGCCACTTTGTCCCTATAAACTCAACGTATGTTCAGCGTTATGGATGAATTTCATATCTATGCTAATTTTACAGATTGCAGATGTAGAGATTAATTAAGTATGTTTATACGTTTATTATAAATTGGCACGATGCTTTAGTCGTAAATGCGTAACTTTAAGTTCAATGATGTTACAAATAACTTCATGGGATTTTGTTGAACGTTAGCGAATATTTAACATTAGTCTTACGGTTAACTATGGTGTCAACAACAAATTTGTAGAAAAAGAAATATTAACAAATTGAGTACATATGGCATATTTTAACTTATTACATAGTAACGAATGTAGTTTTAATAATTTGAGCTAAACACTTGACATTTTAAATGGTACCTCAGTAAAAACTTTTTACGGTATATGTAATGTGTGTATTTATACCTTGTATTTATAAGAATATATTGAGGGGTTTATATAAATAAACACTAGCACAATAGCCTGGGGTATTGGATAGACTAAAACTAGTGCTCATAGAAAAGTTACTTTGCACAACAGGATCATTATTAGTATAAAAAAAAGGTTTTTAATTTTTATTTAATAAATAAATATATTTAAAACAATTTTTGTATTCTTAGAATGTTCAAAACAATAAAATTCAATATTTAATTTTAACTTAGGCTATGGTTATACCTAAGTTTTGTAAGTCTGAGGCAACCTGCATATTTTCTAAAAAAAAAAACATTTATAATAAAAGGAAAATTTAATTTAAATGTTTGATATTTTTATATATCACAATTATGTTGGGTTCTAAATTTGTTATATTAAAAATATAAACCATTTATAACAACAGGGAAAGTTCTTAATATTATTTAAACTGCATGAAAAAATTGACAATGTTGTTTCTTTATAATTTTTATGTCGCTTATTTTGTCATAGTTATGCCAAAATGCTCTTAAAATGAAATTAATTTAGTGTGCTCCACATCTAAAACTGGAAAAAACGCAACGAAAATAATGTTCTATAAGTTATACCATTATTATAGTTGCCTCCCAGGATTTCCCGGAATAATAAGTTTCAAGGACACGTCAGTAAAGTGATCAAGGATTGTTCCAAAATTTATCTACGTTATATATTGTACTATATTTTTATGAACAGTATAATAGGTAAGTACTAACTACAAATATGATACGTAAATATTTTATAAAGATTTATTTCCTTACCACTGGAAAGTGTGCTACTAAATATATATTTTATTGTTGCAAAATACAAGGTAGGCCTATTTGTTACAAGAGTAAGATTACTTTAAGCTTACAAATTTCTTATCATTTCCAAAATATATTTTATATTTAATTGATATTTATTAGGAACTATTTCAGGAATCAATGTTTTGCTCACTAATACTTAGATAATAAAATATAATATTTACTAAACGTTTTGTAAATATATATACTTTCGAGGTAAGGACTTTGACTTAGCAGTGAGATACTTCAAAGGTGAAGTACCATAGGAATGAACACTTGGAATATAAATATAATATATTTATAAACTGGGAGACCAAACCTTCTTAACAACCAATACTGACCAAATCCATACTCTTACCACGCTTAACTATATGATTTTGAAATTGATAGCTGTAAAGGAGAGCAGATACCAGCTCTCGCAACGTCGTGTCTCTGTTTTACACATAATAATGACACATTTTCTTTATGTCCTTAATCTTTTTTCTATTTAACTGTATATGGCTTAATAAATACAGTAAGTGCTCATTCTTATTATTATAGCGATTCTACTGTAATGTTGTCATGTATTGTGTAAAGCTGTTCATGCTGTAAAGTAAATCTGTGAGGAAACCCAATATTCTAAATAATTGACTATCGTGACGTAATCGGTATTCACAGCTAATTATAGAGAAAGATGTGTGATCAACAAATACAGGGTGAAGGTACAATTGAGTAGGGTAACTTCCACCTTAAGTACTGGTAGTTGGAAACTGCACCACTACATCAATACTAGTAGGGCTTTTCTCATTGATTCAACACACCTTCTTTACCTCTAATAGAGTAATTAGTACATGATGTTTCCACATACAATCCTAATCGTTACATCTCGGACATTCCGATTTGATGTTAAGGAAATAACCTAAAATCGTGTGTCATGTCTATTTGTAAGACGAGTTCTATAGCATGAAAACCATTATATAAGATGCTGAGGTATGTCTAGCATAACTATAATTTGTTATACTTTCATGCAATATACAGCATGAGTTTAAATATTTCGTTTTTATGTCAAGATTTAAATTTTTAACAAATTTTTAAAATTAGAATAAAATTCAAATAAGCAGTTTTCTTGTTAACGGTATTCTGTTTGTATACGTTCATTTATGATTATAGTAACATTTTTCTACCGTAAAACTGTCCAAACCGTAATAAATACGGTTGCAAAAAATCCTGTTTCCTTCACAATCCTTCCGTCGTCAAAAATAACCTTCAAACAAAGAATTGATTCTCGGTACGGACCCGGAACCAGTAAACAAATCAAAGACCTTGAGAGCTTGCATCTTAAGTTAACTAAACACAATCATTTAACTTTTTTGCATAAATGTAAGGTTGAAGACCTTATGCCTATAGGGTTAACTCTAAAAACTCCTTTTCATAGCAGGAAAGCCAGTTTGTCTTCTGCTTCTAAATCTTTACTTAAAGAAAGAATTGCATATCATCATCGTGAAAGATGCCTCCTCCAAAATAGTATTGAGTGTAAAAAAACTGAATTAAAAACTCTGATCGGTACAGAATTCAACAACATTCACGAAAGCGTCCAAAATAGGTGTAAAGAAGTTTCTGAAACAGATAAGAAAAAAGAAAATCTCCAAATTTAAAAAAATTAGGCAAAAAAATGTGATTTTCCTAAAGATGGCAACGTGAACACGGATGCAAATAATACAAATGTTATCAACCTCTATTCAAAAATCCTCAATGAAGCGGAAATATCAGTCTACAAAAATCGGTAAAGGCACTGGATGTCGTAACTGGAATCGAGTCGGCTGTTTCACAGTTATCTGAGGAACAGGGTGACCGGTTTCGTTGTGAGGCTAGTCTTTTACTCAAAAAAATTCCTCCCACAAAAACCCAATTTGACAATAGAGGAGAAAAAGGCCATGTCGATCCTTGAGAAAGACGACACGGTCAAAATCTTACCAGCCGATAAAGGCAACGCTACTGTTGTACTTGACTCAGTAGCGTATAAAGAAAAGATTGAGAGCAAATATACAGTTTTAAATAAAGACCCGACTGATTCATTTGAACGCAAAGTAGCAAACACCTTAAGAAAACATAAAGAATTTTTTTCAGATAAATTTAGATCTAAATTAACTCCTCACCACTCCAAAATCCCCCATATGTATGGCCTTCCCAAAACCCACAAACCTGCCATCCATCTCCGGCCCATCATTAGTTCTCGTGATTCACCTTGCAGGGAATTGTCTAAAGTCCTCTTGGACATCTTAACGCCATTGGTAGGAAAAACTGACTCTTTCAGCAAAAATTCCAGGGATTTTGTAGAGAAGTCAAAATACCTAAAGTTGACTGAAACTGACAAACTGGTAAGTTTTGATGTCGAAAGTCTATTTACAAATGTACCAGTTCCAGAAACTCTCGGAATTATTAAATCACGTCTCAAAGAAGACCAAACATTAAAGGATAGAACTAAACTTCCCGTGTCAGTAATTATGGAACTGTTAGAACTATACACTCAATGCAATTATTTTGAGTTAGAGGGTAAAATTTACCGTCAAGATGAGGGGATGGCAATGGGTTCTCCACTGTCTCCTATTTTCGCCAATATCTTTATGGAGGAATTTGAACGAAAAGCTTTGGCTTCAGCTCAGTTCATACCGAAGATTTGGTGGAGGTATGTGGATGATACCTTTGTTATTTTTTCTCATGGAGACATTAAATTAAATAATTTTTTGAATCACATTAATAGTATTTCTCCTTCCATCCGCCTCACAATGGAAGTGGAAGTCCAAAACAAGCTTCCCTTTTTGGATGTGTATGTATTAAGAGATAGGGATGTCCTTAAGACAACTGTTTTTCGAAAGATAACACACACAGGAAAATATTTAAATTATAAATCCAACCATCAAAAATCTGTCAAAGAAGGAGTAGCCTACTCGTTGTTTGATAGAGCAAAGAGCTTGTGCTCAGATAGAAATGGACTAAAAGAAGAATTTAAGAAAATTGAATCGGATCTCAGAAGCAATGGATACCCTCAATTAGTAATAAATAAGTGCAAACGAACCAGAAGAATCATTCCTGAGTCAGAAAAACAGAATTGTGACAAATTTGCGTTTATTTCAATCCCTTATGTGCCGGGATTATCGGAGAAAATTAGAAGAGTAAGTAGAAAGTACAACATTAGAACCGCGTTTAAAACACACAACACTCTTAGACAAAGTCTCGTAAAAACAAAACCAAAAATGGCACACAGGATTCCAAAAACTGTGTTTACAGCATAAAATGTAGTTGCAATAGGGAATACATAGGCGAGAAGAAAAGACCACTAAACGTAAGGATAAAAGAGCACAAAGAAAACACGAGAAATGGTCTCACAGAAAGTAAAAAAATTGCACACCATTGTTGGTCCGAAGACCATCGTATCAATTGGGATGAAGCCAACATAATACATCGGGAACTACATTTCTTCAAAAGGAAATTAATTGAGGCAACATACATTAAATTGGCAGACCCAACCAATCAGTCGAGATTAGGCCGTTTTGGTTGTCAATTCTAAAAAATGAACTAAAGAGAAAACTTAAAGTATCAAACGGATCAGATATTTGTAATAAACCAATGCGGAGTCATAATATGGTTTTAAGAAGTTTATCTCGCATGAACCAATAATAACGAAAGGGCCCATTCCTGTCCCCCTTTCTTTTTATTTCCGCCGTCTTGTTTTAGCCAGCCGTGACGATAATCATTGGCTAGTCCCTCTGGTCAATCGTAGGTGGTTAGTAGACGAGTGAAGACTTATTGTGGCCTGTATTCTGTAGTTAAGTTTTAATGATTAGTGTGTTGTATAGTTTTTTTTATTAAGTGCATGTTTATAGAGTTAGTGAAGTTGACAAACAACATGTAGGTTGTGATTCCTGACTTAGGCGTGCCACAACGCTTTGGTAAGATTTGTTTATTTTAACCTAGTTTGTAATTATGTATTACGTTAGTTCTTTACCTGAAGAAGAGATCAGATTGAAGATCTCGAAACGTAGTGTTACTGATTTCTTGTTTCACTGGACGATGGCAAATGTCCGGAAAATCCTGCTTCCTTCACAATCCTTCCATCGTCAAAAATAACCTTCAAACAAAGAACCAATAGATCTATTTGTAAGGAATCCTTTAAAATTGTTGCAAAAGTTAAATATCAGATAATTATAACTATGAACTGTGGGTAGTTATCTTGTTCATTTTGTGGTTATAACTCCATTGTATATTGAAGGTAGTACTCGCTGTAAGTTTTGTGGTTAGTACTCTTTGTAAATTTTGTCGTTACTACTCGCTGTTAATTTTGGTTAGTACTCTCTAAATCAGTACTAAAGTCATTTAATTTATTCACCTGTTATTTGTCAAAGTGTTATCGCTCAGTGTGCTTCTAATTACGTTATGCAATCCTAAATAAGAAGTTAAAGTAGTTTCACGAATTATTAATAATTAACTCTAAATAGGACAAACCTCCTTATCAAGCCACTTAACCGCTCGAAAATATAATATAAGAAATGTAACTACTTTATTAACCTGAATTAATTTTAGTTTTAGTTTTTATTTGAATTTTTAAGTTATTTAAAGCAGTTGCCAAAATTAATTATTTGTAAACGTACATGTATTTAGGTATTATTATTATTATACTTATTATCATGGTAAATACCATAGGGCTTTATATGACATTTCTTACTTATTTTGACCTTACAAACAAATTAATGGTAGTGTTTGATGGAGTATTTTTTTAATACCAAATATATCGACATCGTCTTATAGGGATGAGACAAACAGGTGGTTGCAAGACGTTGCATAAAATAAAATAACTTACCGTAAAGCCCATAATTCGTGGTAACGTATGAGTCATAATTATTAAAAATATAAAAAAAGAAATTATAGATATAACAGGTACAGAGTGCAACAATTAGCAATTCATTTACCAGAATTTCTTTGCAAAATTCTACTTTTTCAGTTAAATATGGGAAACCATACGTCTACTAGCACCTACACTAGTGCAATGCACTATATGCAACACCGATATGTGTGAATAATATCTATCAACTATATGCAGGCGCTTCAAGCAACTCCCAATTGTTAAAAGTACTTTTATTTGATTAATTATAATTTCACTATCATATTTCACTGATGTAAGGCCCCTAATTTGTAAGAAACGAATAAAGAAATGTGTTTAATGTTTTAAAATTTTAATAGACACAGAACTTTCCTAAACCATGAATTATGTAGTAGTTTTGGATTTCTCAAGTCTATTGACTTGTATTATGCTTAATTTTTCTAAATTGATGGATTAGTATTGCTCTATTTGCTATATTATTATTTTTATTATCTAGGGTTTAAACAATAAATAAATAAAATTCAACAGTTGTGTTTATAAAGAACCAGGATAACGTTGTGTAGGAGTTTGTCGTAAAACTAACTAACTTAAACTTGCCAAATGTAAGCATATTACAGTGTCGGTCATCAAAAGGAACTCAAACAGGACGTTAGGTTTTATACTAAGTATTGTTACGTTGTTGTGTGGTACGTTACATGGCGTATTTTACTCACCAATCCGTTCTCTTTCTCGCCAAACCTAATTATGTGTCTCCTTTATCATCAGACAAGGGACACAATGGAAGGGCAGGAGCTTTCTTTCCTGATAAATTAGACTTATTTCACTTAATTCCACGAATGTGATTGTTTCATTTCAATACCATGATTCTCTTTACCCAATAACTCCACACTCCACCAGTCCAAACATTTTTTGTATTGTTAACTTCACTTAATGAGAGAAATATTTACTTGTAACAGAATATATTATACCTGCAATAGGCCTGACACCTAAAATAGGATCTTCAAGGGCATCATCACATTGACAACGTATGTCTCCAAATCAAACCAGAAGGTGTTTATGTGAAATGAATGAGTATTTTGTAGACCATTATACTTTTTTACTTATTTTTAGATTTTTTAGTAGTTGGGAGATCACATATTTCAGATAAAAAACTAATTGTTACTTCCAGCTTTTAAGAACAATATTTTGGAATTATTAAACCATTTTATTAGTTTTACAAAACTTCAAAACAACGAGTTTTCTCTGAAGCTGTACGCAAGTCTACTAAAAAATCTGTTACAACCAAATTCTGTGTCAGCCAAATTCTATTTCTTAAACATGCTCAGTCATCAAACTCCATGTTGTCTGTATAGAAATGTTGCTTTAAAAAAAGTTAAAGGTCATTTCGTAGTCGAGATATCATGAGGACAAACAAGCAGATATTAATGAATTATTTACTGGTAGATCCTTCCCTTACGTTTATTTAACTAGTTCTGTTCGTAATACAGTATTATTGTTTTACAATTAAAGTAAATTACTAATTTAAAAATAACAGTTACTGCATTGTTGTTTCTTAATTTGTTCTGTTTGTTCTTCTGTTTGTCACACACAGTGAAGGAAATATTAACTTGTATGAAACTGAATATACATAAAAAGTAAGTAGTTGATCCTTGCAAGTAAATTCTATGTATATCTGCAAAATTATTTCTAAATGATTTACGTTTATTTAAGGCCTATCTCAATCTAAATGGTAAATCTTTCATTTAATGTAAAAGTGTAAACAATGAATTGTTTAATTTAGCACAGTTGTTTGAAACAGATGTTACGGATTTTATTTTTATTTGTAATAAATTGTATTTATAGTAATGCAGGCATGCTCTAGCTTCATAATGTTTTGTAAAAAATACTGAACTCATGTAGGCCATATAATAGTAACAGGCCAACATTATTTCCATTTATTACATGTATTTTATATTTACCTTATTTATATGGAAATAAATCATTTATTCATTCATTTATAATAACAGTGGATTTCATAACGTTTTGCACTAAACACACACACTTGTTTTGGACATACAGTAAATTCTACTATCTTTCACCGACAGCAAAACTAACGAGATAATGTAGTGTACTGCATTCAAAGCATATGCAGCGAATCTGATAGTACAGGCAATTGGATATATAATGATATTCATGGACCGTCAGAAACTTTGATTAGAGTATAGTTGTTTATGTGGTGCAAATATAAATGTAGCGTTACATGAAGCTGATAATTAGTTTTGATAACATTCCATTGCCCATATACGTATTACTCTGCGATTACACTGCCTGTGCGCTGCACTGTATTATTTTACACTATTTACAACATGCACTTATATAGACCTTTTACTGTTATTTTAACAATAGTTATTTGGAAATTTAATTATAAGTCTTATATTAACAACATTACATAAGTAGTATGGTTTATATAATAGTATTATATGCAAGGTCTACGTAAATTTGGGAAAAGGGAGGGAAATTGAATTTACACTCGAGAAAATAAAAAAAAATAATTTAATACCTATGGTGCAGGTTATACATTGATATCTAAATCCGTTTGGATTATAGGCGTAAAGGAACTTAATTTACACTCTTATATGTAAGGGGTTGATTGTTCATGCCTTTTTCTAGGATCGTCGTGAAGATTTTTTGTTTGACATTGTGTTTCTTTTGAATTTAACTTTCACATTATATGTCACAAGATGGGGTTACAATTAGAAAATGTAATGTGGCCTGCCTCTACCCCCCCCCTTGTCATAAATATATAGAACAATAAATTCAATTTCTGGTAAAAGAAAAAGATTTACTATTTGGAATAGAAATTCATAGACAGAACTGATTTTCCAGCTATGAATGTTATTGTTTTTCATAAAAAAATATTAAAGGAAAAAAATGCCATTGCAATACATAGCTATCAAAACATGGACGTATAGAAAGTATGTTAGATTTATGTACATATTGCAAAAATCAAATCTGGCCTTAAAATGCGCGTTTGTTACGAAATTATGTTTGTTCAGTAAATAACTGTAAATAATACCAGGAGACCGTACATCGTACATGGCTTTGTTTTGTATGTTTATAACACTCGCTCTGACTGATGAAAACAACGTTAGACAAATAATAATAGAGAGTGATTTATGTTTTTAATATCTACTTGCCACAATACCTCACTGAACTTTGTTAAATATATTCTAAGATTCACACATGGACATACACATTTTTCCATGAGGGTTAATCATTTCTTCAAATATTGGGGACCGAAGTAAATGAAGCAATTTATACAAAAAGACGTTATTAGTATTAGTTGACGAAATTGTGCAGACGAAACAGTTACAAATTATAATGTAAGGATCACATGTACGTCACTTGTTTATGCGAATTACATGATACAAAATATTATGTATATTAAGCAAGCTTTAAGCAAAGTTGGAATTACTAACATACGGTCACAACATGCACCTCGCAAAGGGAATGTGCTTTTGGCGTAATATTACACATCGTTATTTTGTTCCTGTTTTTTTTCTATTATCTGCAGTAATAACGCTCAAGAAGCATTTATATGACAATAAATTGCGCGTTCCGCAAGTAGATCTGGAGATTTTTACAATATATCAGCACTTGCTTTGCCCTTTATCATGAATGTTTGTATCTTTGTTAGTTGAGTAGAGTCACGACGTGCTGAAGTTACCAAATGTTTTTATCATGTTATCCGTCCTGGAATAGTTTATGGGTTTACTTTTAGTGCTTATGGATATATCTTACACACAAATATATGAGATTTAAATCAGCTAGAAAATATTCCGTAATATTTTGTGGATTGTGCAGAGTGATTTGTAAATTTTGCACATACATATAAATTAAATGTCTCAGAAATAACAAAATAAAAATATAGTAATAATCCACGAATATAAAAGTATAATGTATGTTACCATATGATATTAATAGTTTACAACAGAAAAAAAAACATCATGAACGTAGGAAAAATGGAATTGAAAGCTTATATTCTCTACTGTTTATTGTGTTTTTATAATTGCATAATTTTGTTCTAAGGTTAAATATTACAGAACATTTTCATTTGATATCCAGTTGCCATACTGCGTTTAAGTTATATGCGGTTCAAAATATAGTGAGTGGGAACTGGGTGGAAGATGGGTGCCAAATTGAGGGTTGCGGCTGTAAAAGCTTGCCCCGGGCCCCGCACTAGCTAAAGGTTTAGTCCTTGAAGAACTGATGCAAATCGCTTGATGTTTGAAACTCAACTCATATTATCCATGTCAGCATATAATGCAACCACACATTAATCAGAGTGTCTGATGACTCATGAATAACCTTAGTTGTTCGATATTGTGTGCACCATCAGATCTCGTATATTCGCTTACTATAGCATCATACGTCAGTACGTTAATTTTTAATTATCTAGTACATTGCTTTGTAAGTTTATATATAGTAAGTGCCTCTGAATAACTATTTGTATCTAGCGAGGCACATATAGAACCAACTGAAATAGTAGGCTAAATCATTGTTTCTGTTGAATCATGTGCCACTTGTTTATAAATGTTCTCACAAATTATAAATTTTATAAATGCTAAGGTGAGAATGAACAGTGATATTTTTTCTGTACCTGAATAAGAAACATTCAGATTTTTTTAAATCATTGATTGACTTTACGTGGACGGTACTTTAAAGTTAAACCTATAAATAAAAATTCATATGGATGGGTTTGTTCTCTCCCAAACCCAAGCCAAGGTTTTACAACGTTCTGGAAGCCCGGTGGTGTGATTTTATTTCAATCTGTTTGTCCCTCAACATGTTTTTCTCAGAACTAATCTGCCTTATTGACTAGAAAATGTTTCATCAAGAATGTTTGACCATGGCAATCTAGCCTAGGCAGGTAGCATCCAAGGTTACTATACAACCTTGGGTAGCATCTAACAATATCCAAAAAATTTAAAAATTACCTTTTGCTAATCGCTCCCTTTAAGTTACTGCCTTTATAGTAAAGGGTTGAAATTATTTTATTCAATCAAGATGGTAATCAAAGGACTATTATAGGGTGCAAAGTGGATTTTTTCATATCATGCCGGAACATTGGTAATTTAATATAATTAATTTATGAAAAAGTTTAAGTTCTGATAACTGAATGAACTTAATCTCTGACTTCAGTTAATGTCTGAGTGAAGGAACAGGTTTTGAACTGACAAGCTCTATAATGTGGTGTCTAATATAAGTAATTATATAAAATTTTAGTTTTTCCATTGGTCTATAATTCTGTGTTTTTGTGAATATTTCACTATAGTGACATCCTTGAAGACATGGATTTGGACTGTAAGACTATTTTTAATTGAAGTTTTAAAATTGTATAATCTTCTCATAACATAACCTCACTCTTATTATTAAAAAACTTAATTGTATTGACTTAATCACATAATCTCAATAGTTTGAAAGATTAACAGTGGCATTTGAAGTTTGACAGATATTAACTAACAATAACATTTTGGAAAGCCCAGTGACTGTTTAAGACAAGAAAACTCTTTTTCTCTTGCCAGTTGGATAAACTGAACTATCAGTGTTTAGTTCTGATAACTGATTATCAATATCAAATAGCTCATTTGATAAGGTGACTGACTCCTAATGTGACAGATCCGGGTTCAAATCCCACTGGTGGCATATACTTTTTTGCAACCTCAATTCTTAAATTTATTATTAATCTTGTCTGAACGTAATAAAAATTTTTATAAAGGTTTTTAAAGTTTTTAAAATTTTAATTTTATTTTAATCTTTTATCTGACTGCTATTTGACTTATTTAACTAATTGTTATATTTGTGTATTTTTATTATTTTAATGTTAAATGTTTTGTATGTATGCATTGTAATTATTATTGTTGTAATTGAAGGGCTCAGGGGAAGAAGGGGGCAAGTCAATTTTTTTTTTTTAGTTTGCTATACCAGCGGATAGGTCAGATAAGTAGCTACCTCAGGATAAGTTAAAATTATACAGGAGAAGAAAGAGGCTAGTTAGTTTAAAATCGTATTTAAAAAATATCCATACAGGTTATAAAGGAGGTAAGTCTGAGCGCTTCAGGCTAAGAAGGGGGCAAGTCAGCTGGCGAAGTAAACAGGAAATCGTCTGCAGGCTTTTCGTATCTGTAATATTGATTGTTCTCCAGTATTGATCCGTCAGTGTAGTTGATTTTGAGGTTATGTTTTAATGTTCTGCTGTTGTAATAGTGTTCTTTGCAGTTTTAAAATCTTTTGTGGTGAATAATGGAGAGTGAAAGTGAGTATGAAGAGCATAGTGCAGTGAATGAAGTGAAAAATACGAAGAAGAGAAAACAATTTGGACGTTTAAGTGATGCGAATAAGAAGTTGAACCTTCAGAGCCATACTCCAGGGCCTGATTGCCAATGTAAACATCTCAAATGCTTTGAAAATGTCCCACAACATTGCCGGAAAAGTATTTTGTTGAATTTTAATTTAATGAATTCTGTTGACGAACAAAATACTTATCTTTGTGGGCTTATTTCTGTGCAACAAATACAAAACAGGCGCCCTCGTTTAGCTGAAGATGAAGCTAATTTTCGTGATGCAACCTATTCTTACAGAGTCAGATTTTTGTGTGATGAAACAGTAAAGGAAGTACAGGTTTGCCAGCAAGCATTTCGTTCAATTCACGGAATTGGAAAGAAAAAACTACAAATCCTCCAAAGAGGTCTTAAAAAAGAAGGTAAGGCAACCCCGAGACGGTCGAGGTAAGCACAATGTAAGGCCTAATAAACTTTCAGAAGAAGCCAAAACAGCTATAGTAGAACATATAGGGTCTTTCAAGGGCAGAAAAGGCCACTACAACCCGTCACAGTCCAACAAAATATATTTACCAGAAGAATTAAACATAAAAAAAAATGTTTGATATGTTCTGTATTAAGCATGAAAATATAAAAGTGTCCTATGAAACATACCGTACAATTTTCTCCACAGAATTTAATATATCATTTGGCTATCCCCGCATGGACACTTGTGGCACATGCGATGAGTACATTGCAAAATCAAAAATCTTAGAAGCAGAAAAATTACATTTAAATGTAAATACAGACACCGATCAAATAGAGCAAAAGGATACTGAACTAAAACGCTTGCGTATTGAGAAACACAGTTCATAAGAAAAAAGCTGAAAGGTTCTATGAACGAAAAAGGATTGCAAAGCTCATTAGCAGAAAAAATGAAGACCTTGAGGCAATTTGCTTTGATTTCCAGAAAAATCTGCCAGTCCCCAACTTGTCGACAAATGATGTGTACTATAGACGCCAGCTGTCAGTTTATACCTTTAACATTCACATTTTATCCACTGAACCAGCGTTTTTTATACGTATCCACAGACTGTTGGTAGCAAAGGCAGTGACGAGGTTTGCTCCATGATTCACGATTTTGTATATAACTTTCTAGATCCCAATGTTAGACGACTGCGCATTTTTTGCGATTCATGTGGAGGGCAAAACAAGAACTGGAATGTTTTTAGATTCCTTCACCAACTGGTACATGAGCAACACAGATTTGATGAAATCATTGTTTTGTTTCCCCATAACAGGTCACTCCTACATGGAGACAGATAAGAATGTGGGAGTTATTAAGCAAAAGACTAGAGTCGAGCTACCAAGCCAATGGGCAGATGTGTTCAGGCAAGCCAGGGTTAAGCCTCGACCCTTTGACGTTGTAGAAGTAAAGCAATCAATGTTTCGGAACTGGTCTGGACTTCTCAATAGCATGTATGTTAACAAGTGCCCCTTCAAATCCAGGCCAATAAGAGAACTTAAGATAACTGGAACTCATCCTCGTTTCAATCTTTCATCGAAGCTCCTACAGTGGGCATTTTGATTCTGCAGTGGTTTGTAACCGACAAGTGAAAAAAACGAAGGAACTTGGCAGACAACGAATTCATTCTTCCAGATTATCTATATGAAGGTAGGTCTTATAACGTTATTAATTTAAGAAGCTTAGTATTAGAATAAGTGTTTGAGTGAAGGCTCTAATGTTATCGTGCTTTAATCAACAAAACGACAGTAATATTCTATTTAACACAGTATTATTTTTATTTTTTTATGAACTGTATTTTTCTATGTTCTTGTAATAAGAAATTATAAAGAGTAGGATATGGAGAGGGAGGGATAATTTAGAAAACATTCTGAACCACTCATTTGATTTTTTCAATGTAAATGGTTAGTGTTAAATTAAAATTGTATAAAAATAAAAATAATGTAATTAGTTGTATTCATTTATATAAATTGAATTGTAATTAATTTACATCTCTACATTACAGTTTTTGTTACATTTATAGATTTGATACCGATACCCAAGGCAAAGTATGAAGATGTGAAGCACTTGTCCAGGTTCTGCGAAAGAGAAGCTAGAGAGTACTTAGAAAACTTGCCATACAAGTAGAGAAGCTGAGAAAGTTTGCAGAATGTCATGAATATTTAGTTTGTAATAGTTTTTTAACAATTAAAACAGGTGTTAACAAAAAATCACTTTGTGTAGTAGATGACTTAACTCTTTTTTTCCCTGGACATCCATTTATTTTCTATGACTTACCCCCTTTATATCGTGTAAATATGGAGTTTATAAACAATTTATGTTATTTTTAAAAAAAATCAAGGAAGGTAAGACAATCTAACCTATAAAATTTTGTAGATTTAAGATAAAACTGTATAAAGAATCTAAAAAAATTAAGAAAACTCAAATTTTATATAGAGATTTCGATCTTAAAACTTAAAAAATCAGTTTCCTGTAAAATCTACAAAAACTGACTTGCCCCCTTCTTCCCCTGAGCCCTTCAATTGTTATTGTCACCTTTTATGCTTATAACTTATCTGGCTTACAACTTTTGTATTTTAATATTTGTAATTTATTCACAATTTACTTTTTATTGTTATAATAACTATTTATAAGAGTCTTAATTGCTTTTTTTTTACCAGTCTTAATTATTTTTAACCTGTCCTGAACGTTGGCTTGTTCAATGCCTTTGTTTCGTATGAGTATAGCCCTGGGGTTCTGGAATCAGTGAAATACAGTAGCTTATACCGGACATACGCTCAAGTGGCCAAACTCAATTTCTTGAACTTAAAATCTTCATTAATTATTACCATTTTATTATATATATGATGGAGGAAATTATTTATGAAACTCCATTGCACGATGATAACCAGGAATAAATTCTACTTTCTCTGTCGGGAGAATTGAATATTCTTGCTGCCAACAATCCTGACGTTGATTTTGAAGCATTATTTGTACATATTACCCAGTTTGCTTCGTTTGTTGGACCTTTTAAATGTGGAGTGTAAAAATAAACAGGACGATCTCCAGGCTCTAAGTGCGGAAGTGAAAGTGCTAGAGTCAAAACTCAATTTAGAGAAGGACGTAAGACAGGAGGAAAAGGATACGTCTTTCAGAATCCAGGACCAAAGCAGCGTCAGAAATGCGTTCACTGAGCCAGCGCATTGAAACACTGCAGGCTTCTCTGAGACAGCGGGATCTGCACATCTCATCCATCACTGCCGAAAAAGACTCTTACAAGCTTAAGTTAGATGACACGTCTAATAGTATTAAGACTCTTAAGTTTGAAAATGAAAATAAAAATAAATGTATAGAGAATCTGAACCTAAAGTTTGATTTAGCAAAGAAAGAAATTTCTAATCTTAAACAAATGACAACTGATAAATGGTTAGATGATAATATCATCCATGATTATTTCTCATCTATGCAAAGTAGTGTAGGTGATACGGGTCAGTGCTTATTTGTCAGTCCCTCCGTGTCACATCTGATTAAAAAAGACAGTAACACTGCTTTGGATCTTTTAAAATCTCCATCTTATCAGGCATGCAATTATGTGTTTGTTGCTGTCAGTGATATCCTGGGTGAGGCTAATGGGGGGAATGGTTCTCACTGGTCTCTTGTTTTTATTGACAAATCTAGACACCAGGCTTATCATCTAGATTCTCTAGTACCATTTAATGACCTTCCTGCTCTTACAACTGTTACCAACTTGAAAATCCCACCTGAAAATTTGATTTCTGTTAGTTGCACTCAGCAAAACAATAGTTATGAATGTGGGATAAATGTAATCCTAAATGCAAAGTTCATTTTCAACTATTTTTGTTGTTCTCATGTACAAAAAACCATTTCTCGAATGGTTCCATGATGGGTCGAGTTTGCTTGATGACTCTGTAAATAAAACTGATGTAGTTGATCTTCCTGTAAATAGGAAATCGATCTGTCAAAGAGCTGATAGCTTTAGTGACAATGCCGAACAAATTGTAAGTCCTGTAATACTCAAGAAATCAGCAGAAAATTGCTGGAAGTTAGTTAAAACAAAAAAAACTAAAACTAAAGGGAACGAAATAAAACTCATGCCGGTTGCAAAGCAGTCAGCTCGCTTAGAATGTAGTAATAAGTTTAGTAGTTTAGGTTCACAAGAACCACTTGATGTACAAGTGTCTTACATAAGAAATGTATCTGGAACATGGAAACAAAAATCTCAAAGTTCAATGTCAAAGCATAAAAACATTTCAAGAAAAGACCATGTTAAATTAATGCGCCACACTAAAACTCAGTCTGTGACTGAGAAAGAACAGGTAATGACTCCTATTACAATGACTAAAAATCAGTCTACTCTTCAAAGTGAGTTGTTGGTCGAAGATGTGAGTAACGGAAGTAACAACTCTAGATTTAATGAAAATGTGTTTATTAATAGGTGACTCAATTATTCGATATGCAAGTGAAATAAGCTTTAAGAAGGGAGCAATAGTGGAACTTTGTCCGGGTGGCAAAATTAAGGATATAAAAGAGAAATTGTTAAAGTACACTGGTGAAAAATTTCTGTCATATATTTTCATGTGGGAACAAACAATCTTAAAAGATGCTATAATGGAGGGGCTGGCTATAACGGTGGCCATGGAAAGCGTGAGGCCCTCCATGACATGGCCGACCTTTTGTTCACCACCAAAACCCATTTTCCTAATACTATGGTTTTTGTTAATAGCATATTAGTAAGGTCTGATATAACATATAGAGCTTTGTTTGATTTTAATGATCAGCTGGATGTCATGTGCAACAATTTTGGTGTAATGTTTCTTGAGGCAAATTGTTGGGTGAAGAAGCAACATCTTGCCAGAGATGGTAGGCATCTGAATAGAAAAGGTAGCCATCAGCTAGGAACTCTGTTTTCAGAAGTGTTTTTCTGTTGCCTTCGGTCTTAAAAAGGGACATGACACTGTTAGTGTAATTCCTGGCTTGGAGGAAAATGCCTCAAAAGAGCCAATTCTGCCCGAGGAGGTTCCTTGCAGTCCATCTGATATCACCCAAGGAGAAAATGTTTTTAGAGGATCTGTCTCAAATGACCCTACCACTGTAGCTGAGCACAGTTCACCTTGCAAACTAAAGATAGTTCACCATAATGTTCAGGGTCTTTCAAGTAAGTTTGACCATTTTCAAATGTTCATTGAATCTGAAGATCCAGACATAATTTTGCCTTTCGGAACACCATTTAAGAGACTTTGAATTTGAAGTTGCATCTTTCTACGGATATAATGGCATCACAGCCTACTGTCGAAAAAACTCTTCATAAGGGAGGTGTATGTATTTATGGTAAGTCTTCAATCAAATCTGAGGTAATAGATGTCTCACGTTTTTGTCTGGAAGGCAGGTGCGAGCTTGCTGCTGCCAGGTTTCACCTTAGTAACACCTCATTTTTATAATCACTGCTTATAAGCCACAGCCTTTTTCCTCCTCAATACAGGAGCACGAGACATTTTACAGGTGTTTATCAGAATGTCTGGAAAAAATTATAAGTCCAGATATCAGAACCATTGTTGTGGGCGACTTCAATGTCGACTTGTCTGTGTCTGATGGTAAAGTTGATGACTTGATTTACACCATGGCTTCTCATGACCTTGAAAATAAGGTAAAATCTTATACCAGGGAATTTAAAAACTCCAAGTCCCTGATTGACCATGTTTACACCGATCTCTCTGATGACGTTTGTAGTTGTTCCGTTTTAATTACTGCATTGTCCGATCACCATGCACTGGTGATCAGTGTCAAACTAACCCACTTCAAGTGACTCAAGTCATCCTAAGTATTATCTCAAGCGATCGTTTTTCTGATGATAATATCCGTATTTTCAAATATCTAATTGGCAAAGAAACGTGGTCTAATGTTTACGAGGCTGGAACTATAAATGATAAAATGCGTCTATTCCAATCTTCAATCTCCTTTTATTTTGACCAGGCTTTTCCTGAAAAGAAAAGAAGAGTTTTGCAAAGGTGCCTCACGCAGCAAAGTGTCCTTGAGTGATCACCAATTGAAACTTAGAGATATGGTTCTCCAGTGGTATTGCTTCACTAAAGATTTGGATTCTTCTGATCTGAAGAGAAAGCATTATTTATCATTGAAGAGAGAATACAGGTCTTGTGTTAGGCTTGCTAAGTCATCTAAGGTGCTTGATGTTATACAAAAATCTTCTAATAAAGTCAAAACTATGTGGGATCGTTAATGAAAGTAGAGGGAAGAATCAGTCTCCATGTAATGTCCCCCGCACCGTCAAAAATGACAAGGGAGTTGATATCAGTGATCCAAAACTGGTCTCAAACATGTTTAACAAATTCTTTATTGATGTGTCTAATAGTGCATCAACCTCATCCAGTATTCCTCATTCTTATGTGCAGCCTGGATTGTGTACATCTTTCATTTTTCTTATCACCAGTTACTAGGAGAGAGATAAACAGATATCATCAGGTCTTTGAAGCCAAAGACGTCTTCTGGCTGCGACAGGATATCATCTAAATTGCTTATGTCATGTAGTGAATGTTTTGTTGACCCACTCGTTCACCTTATTAACTGTTCATTCGAAGGTGGAGTTTTCCCAGATTTGTTGAAGCTTTCTGTTGTGAAGCCCTTGCTTAAAAAAGGAAGAGAGGATGAACTCGATAATTTTAGACCAATATCTATCACATCAACGTTTTCAAAGATATTTGAAAGGGCATTCTTAAATAGATTATGGTCTTTTATTAATCACAACAGTATTTTGTTTGAAAATCAGTTTGGGTTTGATAAAGGACGGTCAACTGTCAATGCAATGTTTACGCTCATCAACAAAATAGTAAATGCCTTGGATAGAGGTAGGTCTGCTTCCGGTGTCTTTTTCGATCTTCGGAAGGCTTTCGATATGGTTTCCCATGACATCATGTTGGAAAAGCTCGAAGGCATTGGAGTTCGAGGAGTGGCGAACCAATGGCTTTCATCTTATTTGAGGAATCGTCGACAGGCCATAGAAGTGTCCTTCATCGATGCTGCAGGCACTGTGAGGCGATGCTACTCGGATGTGCTGAGCGTTAAGGCGGGGGTGCCACAGGGCTCCATACTCGGCCCTCTTCTGTTTATTATATATGTAAACGACCTCAGGAGTTGTATTGCGGAGGCCCAATTGTGTTTGTTTGCAGACGACACGTCCATCGTAATGGAAAACCAATGTCGTGAGGCCATGGAGGTTAGCACTTTTGTGGAGTCTAATAAGATTGTTCAATGGTTTAGGGAAAATGGTCTAGTGGTAAATGCTGCTAAAACCGCAATTGTTGAATTCGCAATCTCATCTAATAGCATTAATAATCTCAGCGTTTGGGTCGATGATATCGAAATCCTTTCTGAACAGCATGTGAGGTTTTTTGGGATTGTCTATAGACAGAAACCTGAATTTTTCATCCCACATCGATTATGTAGCACGTAAGCTTTGTTCTGGAATCTTTGTGCTTCGTAGACTGGCACCTTTTACAAACGCTGCGATCCTCTTAACAACCTACTACGCTCTAATTTTCCCTTATCTTTCCTATGCGGTGACAATCTGGGGAACGGAAATTTGTCGCACAAAACGGCTTTTTGTCTTGTAGAAGAAGGCAGTGAGAATAGTAGCTGGCATCCGTCGAATGGAGACTTGCAAGCCTGTTTTTTAAGGAACTTAAATTACTTACCTTCCCAAGCATTTATGTTTTTCACACCTTGATTTTCTTACAGCAGAACCATGGTGTTTTCCGGTCCCTTGTTCCTCAGTCGGGATACAGTCTTCGACAAAAACATAAACTGAATATTCCTTACCATTCCACTACTTTTTTTAAACATCACACCTTTTACAATGCCACGTCCCTTTTTAACGCTCTTCCTGATGCTCTTAGAGCTGAAAAGGATTTATTTTTGTTATAAAAGAATGCTTAAAGCTTATCTTATTGAACACTGTTTCTATTCTGTAGATGACTACATTAATAGCAATACGTAATTTATTTAGTCCTTCCTATGTATTTTGTTCCTATGTAAATTGTTCTATACACATGATTGTACTAAGTTGACGCAAACCAATGCATTGCAATATGTTATATGGAATAAAGGATGTTTTGATTTGATTTGATTTGATAACAGTAATCAAACATAAAAAAGTTGATAATAATAAAATACGAATGTAGCGATCATAACTTCTATAAATATATAATTAATAAAAAAATTTTAGGATGCAAAAAAGATTATAAGTAATTATAACATGAGAATCATTAAAAAATATAAAAAATATCCTTATATTGTTTGGATTACTTGTAACGAGTCATATTCAGTAAATGCGATTTCTTGGACATATGGGTCACAAAATGTCAGTCTACAAAATGAAATTTGCAAAAATATCGTACTAGCGTTAAAGGATAATATAAGAAAATATTAAAAATAAAAAGGCAAATAACTCCAACAAAGATTGCAGCTAATGCCTAATTGGTCAAACAAATCGGTGATTGGATAAACTTCAGCTAATTACGACACAGCTCCGCCCCCTGTATTCGCTAATGCAAGCGGATATGCATTACGTACTTTTTGTCAATTTTGATTTTTCATCTGATGACTGATTTTGGGGCTCTTCACAAATAGGCCAAAATATCTGGTAACGCATATTTGTTAAATTAAAAATCAATTTAAATACTACAGAGGGAACTATGTTAAAAAACCATAAAAAATTCTGTACATTTTCTGTCATTTTGTTTTCTTTTCCTCACACCCTACCTATATGACGTCATTTAAACTTATGGTCACCTTGAATATTACAAGATCGCATTCAAAATTACTAATTCTTTAATAAATCTCTTACTTACCCCTTATCCCTATTAAAATAAATCCACATATTTTAACATTTTAGATCCAGTTCCCAACGTTTGAACCAGAGCTTTAATTATCTATGTTAAGAATTGTAAGGGTAAAGCGTCTAGTCTAATACGGCTGCTTGGGATAGGACGGATCTCTGAACCCTTTAGGACCATATACAGGTTAGTTCATTATTGTATTATACGCAAGTATACATATCATATCATTGTATGGTCTGTCGTTGTCATATACCTTATTTTATTTGTTTTCAATGTCGGTTTTAATTGTGTCTCATAATTTAGTTGAAAGCATTACTTAAATACATGTACAAACATGAAACAATATAACCTTAATTGTTAGACAGTGTATGAAACTGTTCTTATGTTTTGTCCATTTCTAAAAAATTACTATTTCTTCACTATTTAAGGATTTTAAATTACAGTAATATTTTGTATATTCTACAAATAGTGAAGCTTCCAGCTCCCAGTATTGTAAAGACATCCCAAACTGAAGAAGTTATACTAAGAACAAAGCTAATTTTATGGAGTTATTCACTAGGGTATTACATGGCAGGCGGTAAAAACCCGTAGTTTAATGACACGGCCATTTTAGGTTATTACTAAATAACATGTTCTGTTGTGAAATCAGATTCCTTATATGTATCCTGGCTACCTGTATCCCTGGCTTCTTTCCTGTGTGTACATGATATATGTCTGTATATAAATTTATATTTTTTGATTAAAACGTAGAAGTTTTTAAAGAACACAAAACATCAAACAAGTACGTATATTTAGAACACTATTAAAAGCGCTCTCCGACGGCCAGTCCTATTGGTGAAACCTGCGCAGCACTAGGAAAACCCGTTTACTGGTCCTAGTAAACAAGCAGAGAAAGGCGCCTGGATGTGGTTTGATCTTGGTTTTTAAACGATTTATTGAGAACATAAAGGAGTATTTGTAGTTACAGTTTCTTAATTTCAAAATATCTGCTTCTTCTAACGATTACTCAATTAGTTGTAATAGCTTTAGACAAAGAAGTAGCTAACATATGGTAATAAGCATAAATGTTCTTTAATTACAATGATAAAAGATACAAATGTAAACTTCAGATTTATTAAAAACATTTAAATAATTTGCTTCATTCCACCTACGCAATGTATGCGCTGTTGTATCTGGTTACAAGGAAGCTGGGATGACGAAATTGTCTGAGGCCAATCACTTCCTGGCTTCCTTTCAGAAAATAAATGAAGGTGGAGGCTTTATTATGTTTATTTTATGTACATTCATTGCACATGTGGTAAAAAAATTTAACTGCGTGCCTAATTTTTAACTGAGATAAAGGTAATTGTCCACTATCAGAATCGAGCTTTACATTAATTAAGTACTCAACGTAAAATTACAAGTTCACAAGAAATGAGACCATTATTATTGGTGTGAAATCAACAGTTGGTTATTCTGAAACATTTATTGTCAAATGATACTGTTTTACGTGATGTCCCTGTATTTCTAATGCAACCTAATTATAAGATACAGTGTTACTAACCAATTTACTGATACATGCAACAAGTTGATACTAAAGCGCTTACGAACGGAGCGCTTATCAACCATAATGGTTGTCTAGGCAACACTAACACTATGATGAGCGCATTATTTCAGTCGCGACGGGGATCGCAAACGAACAACCTACTGCAAATCTAACACAGATCGGATTATATAAACCAAAATATTTAGAATTGCTAGCTTCATCTTAGTTAAAAATGTCGAGGCAGCGTTCACTTTAAATATATTATCGAGTTTAGAACATATTAATGTGAAGTTTAATTTAATTTGGGACAGGAGGAGATTTTGATTTTTATCTACTAAGATTAGCAAATATTCGGTTTATTGCGATCCAATTGAATGCAGCAATTTTAAAAATAATCATAATATACATTCAGGGTGACTACTATGCTGGCAGCGTGAACAAAGTTTCTAAGTGATAATGAATGTGATGGGTCGTTGATAAGGTTAGATCAATTCAGTATTTTAATTTTCATAGACGTTCGCCGGGAAGAAAAGAATCTAAAAAATATGTCATACGAGTCTAAGAGAGTTTATAAGAAACAAATAGCGAAAACCTAATATTATCTTTCTGATTTAATTGAATGGGGGGTATTTAAACGAAAATTACGATGTAAGAGTAGGTATTACTCATAACCTCTGTAGTTATTTTAGGTCAGAAGCAACGATACTTATGCTTTGGCGTTTAAATAACAAACAATATTAGAGTTAATATCGGCTTAAAGATCATTTATTATATACGGGGAAACGTGAAGCATTGAGGAAAACCAGAAATAATTATTGGCACTAAATTGTTGCGGTACATTCCTCTATGCCACAAATACTACTAACGGCTCACGCACTCGTATATCAGAGAATATCACTTCCACGCAGCATGATATCAAGTGAATACGTCCAGATAGCCTCAATTAATCGATAGCATGTAACGTTTAAACACCCTTCCTAAATCTAAACAGAGTTTAAAAAAAATGTTAGGAAAGAAATAATACTCGACATTGAGTTATGGTTACAAACAACTTTTCAAATATAGGAATCAATTAAATTAATCTTAAATTTGTCATGTCCGAGGCTTTATCTTTATAATAGCCTATAGAAAACATTTTCAACTTGAGGATTCGGAATCAGATCCTGTATATATTTCGTTCATTAATGAAGAAGCATTAAGTTATAAAAGGTTTAATATTTGGCAGGATTCAAAGTTTTCGATATAAATCATTGTCGATATCATTTCAGACTGGCTGTATGTATCTCAGACATAGTACGTAAACTTCGTCGTTTGCCATGGAATATCAACCGTCGTGAACCTGTTTCTATCACAGAACACTGTTATTATTAGTTTGTATTTACAAGTTAGTCGCTTGCCTTGATCACGACCAGGATTCTTTGTCAGTCACAGGAATTATAATGTAGAATAAGAGTATCATAAAAGCTGCAGAAGCTATAGGGCTCAGATACTTTAGAGATTCGTCTTGCATGTCTTCTGGACTCCAACGTGGCCAATGCTTTACATTTATTTTCCTATAAATTTGCAGCTTATTTTTAATCTTAAATAATTCCATTTAGCAAGTTAAATATTCATTGTGTATTTACCATTTATAAACATCTAGATTCGTGGAATTAGATTAATTATTATAACTAATTGAAGCTGATAATGTTGACGAATTTAGTTCAAATTATATATAACATTTTTACTTTTAATTTTATATGAGCTTTTACTATTTTTACAAATTACTTGATATTGTGAGTTATAATATAACGATGATAGAAATAACGAGATGGAATGCATACAAAATTGCAATGAGTATTTTATAACTGCCAATGCTAAATGGAGATACTATTAGATTTTAAAAAGATCTGAGAAAAAATGAAAAGGATAAACATTTCTAAAGGCAAAAAATGCTGAAGGCTATAATTATAAAAGGCAAAGCGTTTATTCCCTCGTCACTACTTCTGCCGCTTTTCGCGAAACAAAACACTTGACGTTTAGCACACTGATAACTTAGTCTTGAATCGAGATAATTTTTTATTTCACGATAACCTGAGACTTATATACATTTTAATTAAAAATACATAATATTATCATTGTACATGTAGAGCAAACAGAATAATGCAGAAAATAACTAAAGTGATTGTACCTTCAAATTTGACCACTATGTTCTAATTTCTGGGCTTTTTTATAGTAAATATTATTAATTTACAGATAACCTGAGGATATTGCATGACATTTTCATGGGAAAAAATTCTATCCTTAACCCATTTTATTCATATATTCCTGACTAGCTTCTATCCCCTATAATAAATTGTGAAACTAAGTATATTGTTTATTACGGTTTCCAGGAAAACTATTAAAACGATTGAAGTGATATTTTACATGGATATTCTTAGCTTTCCTGGATTGGATATTAGCTTATTCTCATATCGAGAATCCCTTGGGGCTACACTGATTTCTAAATCAGCGAAAAAATGCATTCTTGGTCTCTAAAGTTGCATTACAATTAATAGAAAATATTCATTACTCATTGAAATAGTAATATACTGGTTTTTTATCAAAAAATCTTTTTATAACAGCACAAACACATGTTGAATTATTTTACTACTATTTTGAGTGGTGTGAGAGCTTAGATAAAGCTTGATAGTAACAAACACATTTTATTTCAAACTTTTTCTGAATCAGCTTTTGTGCACAAGGTAAGAAAATGTCCAGATAAGAAAATAAAAACCTTTAGTAGCAAAATATTAATTATTAAATATAAAAGACGAAGTTACCTATATAATTTTTTCTATAAATTTAAAGACTGTTACAAAATAAGTAGACTTCTTCGTCCTGTGTATATAGATTTTCTTAATCGGATATCATGGCAGAATGAACTAAAAAAATACTAAAACCTGGGTACATTGTAATAGGTAAAAATATAAATATTTTAGGCGACGCGGCAAACTCAACATTAGCGTCGTAAATATAATTCACTAGAACCAGTGATGCTCATACTCGTTCAAAACCAATGGAATTGCGTGCGAAGCCGCAGACACTGCTAGTTAAATCAGAAACTAATATAACAGACCATAAATGCGATTCTCTTTCATTCGAGCTTAGATTTATAATATTTTGGAAACTCTTATTGTTTAAACAATCAATTACAAACATATTGCCTATCATAATTAAGGGGGGGATATGCCATGGTAATCAGCTTGTTTATATTTTAACGCCCAATTCCAATGTTATACATTAGAAATATTTTTAATTTTAAAATTATTATTAAATTATTGACCATATTATTAGAAGAGAGTATGCAATAATTTTATGAATGACATACTGTCTTTAGGGTATACAATTATCACTGATTTCGTTCTTATCGTTACTAAACGTATATTCATTAGTTTGAAAACAAATCATTCAATACACGTATTTTAATGAAAATACCAAAAACCTAAAACAAGGGCAGTATTGAAAATAAGTTATATTTAAAAACTGTAAATTGATACTCGGTAGATGGTACCACTAAAGCTTTTCATAACCTTAACTTCCTGAAACATAATATAATAAACGTATAGACTGAATGCGGTGTAGCGGCAGCGTAGTGCTGACATCACACAGAAGTACTGGAGGACAGACCAAGGTAAACGGTATAAAGGCACCTAATGTTGTGAATGGTACTTCCCTTGCAGGCAGTTAGTTCTATACTATCTGCACTTTACTGCTCATTGAACTACTCTGAGTACACGATTGTTGGTCCTTGTTTTGTTTGTTCCCCACCAAGTAGTTTGTTTGCTTTGTATTTTAGAAACAAAAGCAAAATTCTACCTCCTCGCGGTTTCTATCTGAAAAACTGGTTTCGCCAAACTATTTAATTTTATCCTCTGGTGTATATTAAATTTTAGATCTGATCTGACATTCTAAACAGTTAGATGAGACAATTACAATTAGATTAAGCATTGCATGTAAAAACTGCGTCGATCACGCTAAACTCATCAGTGCCATCGTATAAAGAAAAATTTAGAGGAATCAAAAGGGTTTAAATATGAAAAGTTAAATTTTCTCCGATAATATTTTTGTAGTCTGCAACATTTGAACACAGTATGTTTGAAGGTTATTTTTGACGATGGAAAGATTGTGAAGGAAAAAAGACTGTGCGAGTTTTGATATACAGTCAAAACTCGTACTGGTTTTTATATACAGTCAATAACTTAACATGGTTCCATAATAACGTGCATTTGAAGATCAGTTTTTTCAGTTTTGCAGCAAGTTATACAACTGATGAAGATTATTTTCAACATTATACGTTTGGTGCCGTCATGTCGTGTAGAATGGTCCGATTTGAATTCTTTAAGTGTATTTTTTATTGAATAACCAAGAGATTTCAAATGATATGTTACAAGACTATAAGTGTCCCTCAGGGGCGGTCTTACTTTCAAGGCCGTACGGGTAGTGGCGACCCCGAGGTACCCTAGCTAATGCTCCAGATCCCTTCTCTTCTTGTTCTGGAGGCCTATGGCTGGCACACTTCTCTATGTGTCAGCCTATCTCTCTTCTTCACTCTCTTCTATCTGAGGTAAAGTTCCTCAACTCTTCGATCTAGTTTCCCTTTCATTTCTCCCACTAGGGGCCAAGCCACGGTGGAACAGCGTAGGCCAGGGCTGAATGGCTGGTGGCAAACCAGTCTATACTATGCGGACTCTGGACACCGGCGACCCTCCAGTTTAAAAGCAGCTTACCCAGGCATGCGGGGCTCTGTCTGGGCGGACCTTCCATTCCCTAGCTTCTCGTGGGAACAACATGGAAAGAAACAAAAACAAAACACAAAACAAACCAACCCTTGAAACAGCTCCTGAAGCTGTTTCTAACCTACCTCTTCCTGCTGAGGTAGCTCCTGAAGCTACCTCGCACATACCACCACCTGGCAACACAACTCAAGAGGTTGTTATGCCAACATCCCTACCTTCTCCTCAACAAAGTGCCTTAGGAACACAGGAGGTTCCATTGCACACTGAAGCTCCCATACATGGCAAGGCTTTATCTGAGGAAGGCAGTACAAGCGCTGAGGTAGCAAAATCCCTTCAAGATATAGAAGATCAGCTCCTCAACAGCCCAAGCACTCCCATGTCTACAGGTACGCTGGATGATGCCACAGAGCAACTCGGCAACCTCAGAATGAAGAGGCCCAATCTCACCACTGCTCAAAGAAGAGAAGCACTAAAGGCTAAACTTCTTGAAAAGGGTGAAGCTTTTGACCCTTCCAAGTGGAGGAGGGGGAAAAAGAAGAAGAAAAAGAATCCCGAACGGCAGGAGGTCTCAACTCCGGGCCCAACTGCGGGTACCAAGGCGGGGGTGGGGTCGGCCAAACGCCCCAGAGGCACCTTGGTCACCCCGCCCTCCGCTGAGGGACCCGCAAAGAAGGCTAGGAGGGAAACCCAAAAGCCCGAAGCCCACGATCCCGAGGCCTCTGGTAGCACACCCAAGGCTACCTACAGAGAGGTCGCAGCGATTAAAATGGCCCATAGCCCTCGAAGGCCACCCGGAAGCGAAGCTTAGTGCAGAGCAAGGAGAAGCCATCGAGGACGCAATTATGGAAGAAATCCAACCCCTGGAGGACTGTTCCGTTCCATCGTTTGCGGGCACCTACCTAGAGAAAGGTGTTTTAATTGCTTCCTGCATCAACGAACACACCAAACGTTTGGCTGGAAGAAGTTATCCAAAGAATAAAAACCTCTGGGAGATGATATCTCTCTGAGAGTGGGTCTGCGTAAGGACATCTTGAGGTCCACCAGGGTGTTTTTCAGAGCTCACCCGAAGCTTCTGAAGAAGACACCTGAAAAGGTACTTGAGATGTTCAATAAGCAGAACCCCAACCTGAATGTAAACGAGTGGAAAATCCTTCCATCCAAGCCAGGCCCGAAAGGTTACGGATTCGTCTGCTTCCTGGACGAGGTCTGCTACAAGGCTGTGAAGGCTTCCAACTGTAGAGCCAACTTAGGACTCTGGCAGGTCTCAATTGTCTCCTCGACAGTCAAGGACAATGCCACGAGTTCTACAAATCAACCTCCAGCACAGTAGGGCTGCCTCGGCAGCCTTCTGCCAGTTCTTCCTCCAGGAGGGATTTGATCTGGCACTGATTCAAGAACCATGGCTTCACCAAGGGAGAGTGGCGGGCCTAAATGAAACCAAAGGTAAGTTAATTTACTGTACCTCTCTAAGGAATGTCAGAACCTGCATCCTGTTGAGGAGAGGCTTGGATTTTCTAACCCTCAACGAATTCTGCTCCAGAGATCTCACTGTGGGCACACTGACCTGGAAGAATGGAGGTATAGTGCAGAGCACAATTGTAGGCTCCGTATACTTGCCATATGATGCCAGGAACTCCCTCCATCAAGAGACCTAGAGCTCCTGGTGGAAGAAGCACAAGCCAGACGTCAACAACTTCTTCTAGGTTGTGACGCCAACGCCCATCACTCTGCTGGATGGGGCAGCACCAACACTAACCCTAGAGGTGAGGCACTTTTACAATTTTCTTCTAAGTAGGGACCTATTTATATGTAATAAAGGTAACCTCCCTACGTTCGCAACACGAATTAGACAAGAAGTTATTGACATAACAATCTGCACACAAGGAATACTTGGAATGGTTGAGAAGTGGCACGTAAGCGAAGAGGCCTCATTATCGGATCACAGGTATATCCTCTTTAACTTGCAAGATGAGGCTGCAGAGGTCCTCTATCGTAATCCCAGGAGGACTGACTGGTTGGGATATAAGTCTGACCTTCAGTCACAGTTGGGATCGGTAGGCGGAAGGGTGCGATGCTTCACAGACATAGATCAGATAGCTTCTGACCTGCAGAATGCTATAATCAATAGCTTCCATGACAATTGCCCATTGCGACGGGGGAAGAGTCGAACCAATAGTAAGTGGTGGACTGCAGACCTCGCTCGCAAAAGAGCTAATGTCAGGAAGCTGTACAATCAATGCAAAAGGAGCCGTATCTGGGAGTCCTATCATAGAGCTCTAACAGAATACAGCCTAGCAATTAAAAAAGCAAAACAAAGTTCCTGGAGGCAGTTTACACAGAAGGTAAATGAGTTTAAGCGCGGCAGCTAGACTGCAACGCTTGCTAGCCTCAAGTCCAACCGGTCACTTGGGATCTTTAAGGTCCCAGGGAGGTCAACACACTTCCGGGTCTAGTGATAGCCTCAAACTTCTCCTTGAGACTCACTTCCCTGATTGTATTTTTTAGAATGACGACACTGGAACGTCTGGTAATCACGAGGCAGGCTCACGGCCAAGAGCTTGTCGTGGTAGCTGGGCCATTGCCAGAAGGATTGTCCACTCTCTCTAAAGCCAAATGGGCAATTTCTAAATTTGCCCCTTTCAAATCTGCAGGAGGGGATGGAATCTTTCCGGCCCTGCTTCAACAAGGGCCGGAGAATCTCCTTACCCTTCTATGTGAACTATTCAGGGCGAGCCTAGCCTATGGGTACATACCACAAGTCTGGCGTCTCATCAGGGTGGTCTTCATCCCTAAAAAAGGGAGAGCGGACTACTCTGTCCCTAAATCTTTTCGTCCCATCAGTTTATCTTCGTTTCTACTGAAAACATTAGAAAGACTGGTGGAGAGGCACCTGAGAAAGGGAGTTCTCTCAGACACTCCCCTTCATCGCAACCAACATGCATACCAGCAAGGCAAATCCTGTGAATCAGCACTGCACCAATTAGTCAGTAGGATTGAGGATAGCCTGTCCGCCAAGGAATTGGCATTGTGCACCTTCATAGACATTGAAGGAGCTTTCGACAATGCCAAATTCACTGCAATGGTAAGTGGAGCACAGCGACGTGGCCTCGAGCCAGCTCTGTGCCGGTGGCTTAGGGCCATGCTGTGCTCCAGACGGATCAGGGCCGATCTCAATGAAGTATCGCTTGTGATCGCACCCACAAGGGGATGTCCTCAAGGAGGCATCCTGTCACCTCTACTGTGGAACCTAGTAGTAGATGGTCTACTTGAGGGACCTTACTAACAACGGAATCTATGTCCAAGGATATGCAGACGACATAGTCCTTATGGTACAGGGAAAATACACAAATTTTGTTGTTGATATCATGAATACCAACCTTCAACATGTACACAACTGGTGTCAGGGAGAGGGACTGAAAGTAAATCCCTCTAAGACAGTAGTTGTACCATTCACTAGAAAAAAAGAACCTAGAATCTCTTTCTAGGCTGAAACTCGCATCCACTCAGCTGGAGTGGTCAAAGACAGTCAAATATTTAGGACTGACTCTAGACCATAAGCTTACGTGGAATGATCATCTTAATAATATCCTGCACAAAGCAAAGTGGGCGCTCATGACGTCCAGGAGACTTGCAGGAATCTCATGGGGCGTAAAACCCCATATAGCACTATGGCTTTACAAAGCAGTTGTAAGGCCTCAAATCACTTATGGTTCATTAGTCTGGTGGACAAAGGTGAATCAGGTAACTGCCAAAGCCCAAGCTTGAAAGCTTACAAAGGCTTGGCACAATCTTTGTAACCGGAGCATTCAGGAGCAGTCCCTCAGCGACCCTCGAGGTGGCTTTAGGACTTCTACCTCTTGATGTTCATATAAAAGCTGAAGCGCGTAAGTCAGCTTATCGGCTGATGGTTGCTGGCTTGTGGAGGAATGGCGCGTCTAACGCGAGCCATGGCGCCATCACTGAAGCTGTAAACCCAAGCGCTATTCTCGAAATGGTCTCCGACACAATGAGAACGGAGTTCGTATTCAATAAGCCATTCTCTGTTGACTTCTACTCCAGAGATGAGTGGAAATCGCAAGATAACATCCCAACAATAAGAAAGAGCTTTGTCTGGTACACGGATGGCTCGCTTATTAAGGGTAGAACTGGATATGGAGTGTTTAGTCAATCCCCTAGAACTGCCCTTAGCGGCAGTTTGGGTCGGAACTGCTCCATATTTCAAGCCGAAATCTATGGTATCCTAGCCTGTGCCAACCTAGGCCTCACCAGAAGGTACCAGGAAATGAACATCTGTATAATGTCAGACAGTCAGGCAGCTCTTAAAGCTCTTGACTCCAACAGCATTTCATCCAAGCTTGTGTGGGAGTGCTTTAAACACTCTCTGCAAGCTTGGATCACGCAACTGTGTGCGTCTTGGTTGGGTACCGGGCCACACAGGCATAGGTTGGCAACGAATGCGCCGACAGGCTTGCCAAAAGCGGAGCAAGCATGCCATACACCGGTCCAGAACCGAGTTGTGGTATAAGCAAGTCAGCCGCTTATCAAAGTATAAACAAATGGTCCAGGAAGACACACCGCTTGCGGTGGCAGAGTCACCAAGGACAAGCACTCGGCAAAAGACTGCTTGCCGATTCTAGCTCCGGATTCACCAGATGGCTGATGGGGCTGGGGAGGGATCGGGTTAAGCAAGTGATTGCCTTGATCACTGGACACGGCCACTTCAGGAAACACCTAAACACTCTAGGTTTACGAAATGAGGACTCGGAGTGTAGACTCTGCAATAAGTCTGAAGAGACTGCAAAACACATAATACTGGACTGTGAGAGACTGGGAGCAAGGAGAAGGGCTCTTTTCGGTGATAAACAACCAGGCGACGAACCAGATGCTAGTATCGGGGAAAAGCTTCTTAGCCTAATTAAGGGCACGAAGATAGGCTTACCCCTCTAACATCAAAGGGGCACACAATAAGCTCAGGTTGACGTGTGAGGATCTAGGAATCCACCCCAATATCCCAAAGGAAAAAAAAAAAAAAAAAAAAAGACTATAAGTGCCTTTTGAAAATCCCCCCCCCTGTCACCTCATAGTAAAAAAAATTTAAATCTATCATTATTAGTGTGGGCCCTTTGTAGCTGGTAAGATTCTCACAAGCAGGTTTTATAAATCTAAAATAATAAAAACGTTAAGAGGGGGTGAATTTGGGCTAGATATTAAAGAAGATTAATCACTATCAGAAAATTATACAAAGAGATTGTAAGTGGACACTTTCTTGGTTCAAATATAGATGCATGATATATTTATATATATATATATATATAATTATATTTATATATATATATATATATTTTATATATATTATATACATATATATGTATAATATATATGTATTTAATAATTCAGTGGCGTTACATACTGTGTTCAAGGAAACAGGATTTTTTCCGGACATTTGCCATCGTTCAGTGAAACAAGAGAACAGTAACACTACGTTTCGAGATCTGCAATCTGATCTCTTCTTCAGGTAAAGAACTAACCTAATACATAATTACAAACTAGGTTAAAATAAACAAATCTTACTAAAGCGTTGTGGCACGCCTAAGTCAGGAATCACAACCTACATGTTGTTTGTCAACTTCACTAACTCTATAGACATGCACTTAATACAAAACTATACAAAACACTAATCATTAAAACTAAACTACGGAATACAGGTCACAATACGTCTTCACTCGTCTACTAACCCACCTACGACTGACCAGAGGGACTAGCCAATGGTAATCGTGACGGCTGGCTAAAACAAAATGGCGGAAATACAAAGGAAGGGGGACAGGAATGGGCCCTTTCGTTATTATTGGTTCATGCGAGATGAACTTCTTAAAACCATATTGTGACTCCGCATTGGTTTATTACAAATATCCGATCCGTTTGATACTTTTGGTTTTCTCTTTAGTTCATTTTTTAGAATTGGCAACCAAAGCGGCCTAATCTCGACTGATGGTTGACTGATTTGGTTGGTCTGCCAATTTAATGTATGTTGCCTTGGGAAAACGACACGGTCAAAAATCGTACCTGCCGACAAAGGCAACGCTACTGTGGTACTTGACTCAGTAGCGTATAAAGAAAAGATTGCGGAAACTTTAAATACTGGCAAATATACAGTTTTAAATAAAGACCCGACTGATTCATTTGAACGTAAAGTAGCAAACACCTTAAGAAAACATAAATAAATTTTTTTCAGATAAATTTAGATCTAAATTAACTCCTCACCACTCCAAAATTCCCCCTATGTATGGCCTTCCCAAAATCCACAAACCTACCATCCCTCTCCGGCCCATCATTAGTTCTCGTGATTCACCTTGCAGGGAATTGTCCTAAAGTCCTCTTGGACATCTTAACACCATTGGTAAGAAAAACTGACTCTTTTCATCAAAAAGGAGTAGCCTACTCGTTGTTTGATAGAGCAAAGAGCTTTTGCTCAGATAAAGATGGACTAAAAGAAGAATTTAAGAAAATTGAATCGGATCTCAGAAGCAATGGATACCCTCAATTAGTAATTAATAAGTGCAAACGAACAAGAAGAATCATTCCTGAGTCAGAAAAACAGAATTGTGATAAATTTGCGTTTATGTCAATCCCTTATGTGCCGGGATTATCGGAGAAAATTAGAAGAGTAGGTAGAAAGTACAACATTAGAACCGCGTTTAAAACACACAACACTCTTAGACAAAAGTCTCGTAAAAACGAAATTAAAAAAATGGCACAAAGGATTCCAAAAACTGTGTTTACAGTATAAAATGTAGCTGCAATAGGGAATACATAGGCGAGGACAAAAAGACCACTAAACGTAAGGATAAAAGAACACAAAGAAAAACACGAGAAAGGGTCTCACAGAAAAGTCAAAAATTGCACACCATTGTTGGTCCGAAGACCATCATATGAATTGGGATGAAGCCCACATAATACATCGGGAACCACATTTCTTCAAAAGGAAATTAATTGAGGCAACATACATTAAATTGGCAGACCAACCAATCAGTCAACCATCAGTCGAGATTAGGCCGCTTTGGTTGCCAATTCTAAAAAATGAACTAAAGAGAAAACCAAAAGTATCAAACGGATCGGATATTTGTAATAAACCAATGCGGAGTCACAATATGGTTTTAAGAAGTTCATCTCGCATGAACCAATAATAACGAAAGGGCCCATTCCTGCCCCCCTTTCCTTGTATTTCCGCCATTTTGTTTTAGCCAGCCGTCACGATTACCATTGGCTAGTCCCTCTGGTCAGTCGTAGGTGGTTAGTAGACGAGTGAAGATGTATTGTGACCTGTATTCCGTAGTTTAGTTTTTAATGATTAGTGTTTTGTATAGTTTTGTATTAAGTGCATGTCTATAGAGTTAGTGAAGTTGACAAACAACATGTAGGTTGTGATTCCTGACTTAGGCGTGCCACAACGCTTTAGTAAGATTTGTTTATTTTAACCTAGTTTGTAATTATGTATTAGGTTAGTTTCTTTACCTGAAGAAGAGATCAGATTGCAGATCTCGAAACGTAGTGTTACTGTTCTCTTGTTTCACTGAACGATGGCAAATGTCCGGAATAATCCTGTTTCCTTGAAGACAGTATGTAACGCCACTGAATTATTAAATACATATATATTATACATATATATGTATATATATATATATATATATATATATATATATATATATATATATATATATATATATATATATATAATACATCATGCATCTATATTTGGACCATGAAAGTGTCCACTTGCAATCTCTTTGTATAATTTTCTGATAGTGATTAATCTTCTTTAATATCTAGCCCAAATTCACCCCCTCTTAACGTTTTTTTATTATTTTGGATTTATAAAAACCTGCTTGTGAGAATCTTACCAGCTACAAAGGGCCACACTAATAATGATAGATTTAAAATTTTTTACTATGTGGTGACAGGGGGGGGGGATTTTTCAAAAGGCACTTATAGTCTTGTAACATATCATTTGAAATCTCTTGGTTATTCAATAAAAAATACACTTAAAGAAACCAAATCGGACCATTCTACACGACATGACGGCACCAAACGTATAATGTTGAAAATAATCTTCATCAGTTGGTTAACTTGCTGCAAAACTGAAAAAACTGATCTTCAAATGCACGTTATTATGGAACCATGTTAAGTTATTGACTGTATATAAAAGCCAGTACGAGTTTTGAATATACAGACTGTATGTCAAAACTCGCACAGTCTTTTTTGTTTATGCTAATTTCATAATGCTAAATTTGACTAATGTGTTGCATGTATGAACGGTATAAAAAGGGCTAGTCCTAGAATATACTTTCATGCGATAGATACTTAAGAGGTCCCGAACAATAACAATATTTAGGTTGGATATGAATTATAAAAGTTTTACAATTAGAAAATGTACAAAGATACTGCTAATAATATAGCAAGCAAAATATTGTGATAATTTTGTTATTTTATATGTTGTCATAACCTGGACTTAACGCAGTATGAGTAGTGAGAGACATTTGTCCATCGCAATAAGAAACAAAGTTTTGTCCGTAACGATTAAAATAAGTTATAAATTATTAAGACATAGGTCACGTATAGTAAACAGTATTATGTAAATGTAAGTAACAAGTAAGAATATATATATAATATATATATATATATCACGTGTCAGAAATTTAAATTTTAACAATATGACAGTAACAAATTGTAACACTTTACTCGTAGTTATAGAATGCTGGTTATCAATTACTCATGAAAATCACATCAAGAATATATATATTTTGAGTGCCAGATATAAAAAAAACTGATGGTTTTAGAAAAATAAACTGTTTTGGTGATGAGATGTTATAATTAATTTAAAAGTGAAAATCACATCAATAATATAGGTAGGCTACAATCAAATTTTTAACTTAAATCATTCTCTACTGGTATGTTTTGTGGTACAATTCATAATTTTTTTTATATATTATTATTATTGTACCTGGTTTTCTTTTGTTACCAATATTTTATACTGCGTTCACGTCATTTGTGTTCTAATTATAGTGGGCAGGAATAATGTGCCAGATGGATCCCAATTGGGGGCTCCCGCATTAAAAGTTTGCCCCGGGCTCCGCATACACTAAGGTCGGCCCTGGATGAATCGGCGAGACTCAAGTAATGTCTTGATCTCAGCTCAGCTTATCCATGCAAGCACATAACACAGCTAAGCATTAATCAGAGTGTCCCTGATGGCTCATGAATAATATTAGCTGTTCGATATTAGTTACTCCATCAGATTCTAATACAAGCACAGAACTTACGCTGAATATACTATTATACGTCACTAAGTTATCTTTTTACTATTGATGTAAGTGAAAATATAGTATATATCTCGGTATACTTATTTCAATTTGACCCGACCTATATCAAACCAACTGGTACAGTAATTGAATATTTCCGCAGAATTATCTCCAACTGGTATATCAATAATATCAAAATCCTAAGTGTAAGTGTTCATAATATGAATAAAAAAGCGCAGATTTTTTAATATTTACTTCATAAGTTTCTTTGCGTTTTTGTGAATCTTTGGACTATTTCAGGTGGTCGGTAATTTCTTAGTTGCACTAATGTAGAATGTTCATATAGATATGTTTGCCCTCTCCCAAAATCCAGACGAGGCACAACATTTTTAAATTCCTATACATTACGAGTTGTAGTACTACTTAAAAATTAATATCTATTAAAATTATCAAGAGTTATAAAATTGAATTTTTTATAATCACTCTAATTATTAAACAATAATATTATACTGTTAGACATTTCTTAGCGGTGGTTACTTATTTATATCTACCACGCCTTTTAACTAATGACGTCAAAATCTTTTCAGTTTACATTTCATTTAGAAGTTATTAACACTATATCAAACGTACTATACGAGTTCGTACACACGTTTGGCCAAAAATCATAATATATCAAGAAATTAGCCGTGCGAGAATATAGTTGCAAATCCAAACGTGCAATGGAATTAGTATAATTGGTAGATTTAGTATGACGTGCTTTACAATAAAACTATTTTTTTTATTTCATACTATATTCTAGGATAACAAAAAACCCTTAAAAATAAATAAAAAATCTAACTCCAAAGAAGACGGCATACAATTTTCATTGCGCTGACAGCCTGTGAAAAGAGAGTCGCATCGATTGCTGATTAGTCAGACTGATCGGTGATTGGAGAACCTTCAGCCAACTACGACATAGCTCCGCCCCCTCTATTCACACAATTGCAAGCGGATGTGCATAACTGGCCTTGTAAGTATTTTTTGTTTTATTTGTCTGATCTCTAAAATGGCTCTTCATAAAGAGACTAAAATATCTACAAATTAAATTAAATATCAATTTATAAAATGCAGAGTTGATGCTAAATGCCATAAATTAAATTTCCTATCTCTATGTCTTTTTGTGTCATATTATGGACAATAATGAATCGTAATTAACAGTTTTAGGTGAACTCTTTATAATAAAAGTGTCCATATTTTTTATCAATATTAATTTTAAAGGTCCTTTGGCAAGAAATATAATTTCAGTCAAATACAGGGTCCAGCAAAAAAAACCTCCCTGATTTCAATAGGCATTTGCAAAAAGAATAAGAGAAACATACAGAACAATTACTTATATTTGTCAACAGCCTATATGATGCCATTTTACATCACTTAGTACACTTTACTTGGTTTTGAAAATTATGTCCGATAAATGATGTCCCCCTTTGTTAAGACATTCACGAAGTCCTTCCCTGAAGTTTTCCATAGTTTTTCGTGTAACTTCCCTTGGAATGGCTGCCACTTCCTGCCTAATGGTATCTTTTTAGTTCTTGCAGAGTTCTGGGACGATGTTTGTACACTTCAGCCTTTAGGTAGCCCCACAGAAAGAAATCACAAGGTGATAAGTCGGGTGACCTTGAGGGCCAGGAAATGTCTCCTCTTAAAGAAACAAGACGTCAAGGGAACAAACTCTCTTAACATTTCCATCGACCGCCGAGCAGTGTGAGCTGTGGCTCCGTCCTGTTGGAATTAAATTTCTTTCTTCCTCATGGTCTAAAACAAACTGGTTGATCTTGGGTCGGAAAATGTCTCTATCATGTGACAATAGCGATTGGCATTGAACGTTACTGTTTGTCCATCTTCTTCAAAAAAGTACGGTCCCCACACACCAAATTTCGCAACAGCGCATCAAACTGTGACTTTTGTGCTGTGTAGTGTTGTTGGTGGAGTTCCTTAGGATTTTCTGCAGCCCAGTAGCGGAAATTCTGTTTGTTAACAGTTCCACACAAGTGGAAAGTGGGCTTCATCAGAAGAAATGAAGACAGCATCTGTTGGAATGTTTTTGCAAAATGTCATCACATGCAGCCCTGCGAGTTTCATAATCTTCTTCAGACAACTTTTGGGCAACCATTATTTTGTAGGGATGCAGATGAAGTTCCTTATGCAGAATTCTCCTTACACTCCTTTCTGACAATCCCAGGGCAGCTGCATGTTTAACCGCCGAACGCTTTGGAGGCTGTTGGATGGATGTTCTCACTCGCGTCACATTCTCCGGTGTTATTGCAGTACGACGTCGGCCAGTTGGTTTTCTTTTTAATGCTGACCCTATTTGTCTAAAGTTTGACACCCACAGTCTAATCGTTTTCGCATTAGGAACACTATCACGTCGGCCAAGTTCGAATCGAATCCGAAACGCTCGTTGAGTAGAAATAACAGAACCCCCATTTTTAATAAACTCCTCCACAACAAACGCCCGATGCTCACCGAGCCAAGCCATGGCGAACACTGAAAATGGCACGTACGCCGCTTCAGAATACCCCCTCCACATCTCTACTCCCACTACAACTCACGCAGTGGCTTGCTCAAACCGGGGGAGGTTTTTTGCCGAAACCCTGTATATCAAACTAAAATTTAGAGCTTCTCTTCTGAAATAAAATAATACAGTTTTCAAATAAAAATCAAATACTACTTGGAAATAACTAAAATAAAAATGTTCACTTCTAACTAGGTTCAATCAAAATTCAAAAATCAAACTTCTCTTTCTACTAGTTGTACCTTAACTTTCAAGTCTTTGCAATTCAATTCAGATACATCCCTCTCAAACAATTATTAAAGTTCAATTAATTTCCAAGAAAACAGTTCAAATTAAATATTAATAAATTACTAAATTTCCAAAATTCAATCAAAGTTATTATAATTAACAAAGTTTAAACTTTTCATTTAAGTTAAGCATTCAGTTAAGCATTTCAATTTTCTTGCAAGTTTGAACCAGACGTAACTTGTTTGATTCTATTGTGCTTTATTGTTCATCAAGAATCAGTTATTGCAGATTGCTCCGAAGTTTCGATAAATTAATTTTTTTCCTATAAAAAAGACAACAAAATTAATCAGATCTGGAAGACTATTTCAATATAACGTACAATAAATTTGGTGCTTACCTCAAAATCCCTCGCAGAAAAAATTTAGAAACGCCGCGCGCACTGTCATAATCTTACTTAAGATAATTACAAAAAAGGGCAAAAATTTATGAGCTGGTAGTTTTTATAGTTCCCCTTCCACCCCCTTCTGATGGACATCCGCGGCGTTCTCACATTGGCCAAGCAACTTCAGAAACAATAGCCCTCTCAGATCTGACGTAACTACACAAAACAAGTTCTAAAACAATTCAAGGCAATGAACCCGCCTTACCTAAAAATTTAAAGTTACCAGCAATAACTTGCCAAAGGATTACATATTCATATTTATTCTAACTTCTCTCAATCTAATTAAAATTAAATCCCAACATTTCTTTCCCCAAACTTTCACTTAATTTAAGTCTTAATAAAAAACCAACTAATGCAGCTTTAAAAACACTTTATTCACTTTATTTATTAAGTGAACATTCAATTTCATGTTAGATTTTGAGCTATAGTCAGGGATGTTTATTATATATTCATATTAAAATTATTAATAATTTTATATATTTATTGTGTTTTCAATTTCAGTGTTCAGATTATTTCGTACTTTCGATGGACATTACCATAAATATGTGTAAAAAAAAGGTTTTAAGAAATAGCAAATTATATTTAACATTTAACAAAATCTAATATTTATGTTCGAATAAATCAGTAGAACCATGAAAATTCAATCCCATATTTCTAACTGAGGTTATTAAGAAAACTCCTTTACTAAAAACTCAGTGATGGGTCGCAAATTTTCAGTTTGAGGTCTGGCCAACGAGTCACGCTGATTACCAGTGTAGTGTACGTGTACTAGTAAAGAGAGGTTGAGTTTTATTAAACAATGCGGATATACGATTTGTATTAAATCTTAGAAGTGTTTAAATAACACAAAAAATGACAGATAAGTATTATAAGAATACTATTCCCAGCGCTATCCGAATGGTCAAGTCCCATTGGTGAAATCTGGATAATTTAATTTACTGGTTCGAGGAAATAAACACAGAACAACGTCTCTGTCAGGTTTATATTCGTATAAAACGATTTAATTCAGAATATAATTGAGTAATTAAAAAAATAATAATTTCTTGCAAAACATTATTGTTTGGTTATTATGAAACATTTAGTGTCCAAGGATGATTTTAAGTGCTGTTTTACCCTTTTATTTTCCAATTATCTTTTCGCATAATGGAGATTGAATCATTAATTAGTTCTATATTCTTTGGAATCTAAGCACTCTTTAGTAGGTATGGCTAGCCTGGATAGTAGTTGCTGTAACTATTAATACACTCGTGTCAAATATAAGTACACACGTTTATTTAATAGAACATGTTCAACATGTCATCACTATATCAGAATTCAATATATAAGATACAGTGTAGGCAATGTCACAAACCAATTTACTGGAAATATGCAACAAGTCGACACTAAAGCGCTTACCAACGAAGCAGTTATTAACCTCAGTGGTATGCCTAGGGAACACTAACACTATGATGAACACATTATAGTGGCGATGGCGATTGTCAATGATGCATGTTCGTGGCAAAGTTATTGTACAGAATAACTTTATGCTTTTTATCCACAAA
>NW_025778589.1:0-62083 GCF_021130785.1 Homalodisca vitripennis
TAATTTGATTAAAACACCGCAAACTGCGGTAATGTAAAATAACAAATTAATAAAGAAAAATTAGATAAAATGTTTGAAACAAACCTTTTTTAAATAATTTCCAGAAGTACGCGATATTTTGTAATATAAAATAAAGGGTATAAGTACAAAAGGTATTTTTTTTCTTAAAATACGTGTGCTCTTTGTATTCGTAGGTAACAAAAAGTTGTAGTTTAGATTAGGATACTGAAAACCATGCAGAACCTATGAGGACGTTTACCTAATTTTTCTTATTTTTTTCCTACACGTTTGTATTCATTCGATACTATGAAAACATATTTTTGTGAAAACAATTAAATTTGAAATTTTTTTCTACAGCCAAATAGGAGGTTTTTTTTTTTAATTTTTTATCTACTTAAGCAATCTAAAAAATTTTAAAAAAATATTTAAATTTAATTTAGTCTTCCATAAAAATCCCCTTTCTTTTTTTCAGGGGCATAATAGGACTGTAAAAAACATTGCTAAATTTCTCTTCAAACGTAAAAAATAAGTTTCATTTACTTTTGTAAGAAAGCCAAAATATTAACTTAAAAGCATGGATAAAGCAACTTTAAAACATCTAATTCCATTTTTTCCCAAACACACAGAAAACTGGTAAGAAGTTATTTGGACCCAAGGCTCTTTTTAGCTACCTCCCCTCCACGAATAGGTTATTTCTTTGCAGATTTGGGCCCCTTTAACAAATTTATACAAATTTACCAGCTTCTTGCGTGTTCCAGACATAAAAAACCAATTTCCAACCGGCTCTCCTAAACATTACTTTCGATTCCTCCGCTTGTAAACTTCAAAACCCCTTTTTTTATACTCCAACTACGAAGGAAATACAGATTAAATTTTTTAATGTCCAAAAAAAATTAAAAAAATAAATATAGGAAAGCGATGTTGATAAAATTGCATAAAACCATATAAACCTTTACTGGTCAATTTTGGGGGGCGAATGGAAACAAATTGCAGTAGGTATTTATGCAATAAAATAATTCTATAAAAATACCTTCTTAAAATTGATCACACTAAAAATTTTCAGCTTAGTGGTTAAACCCCCTTCAAAATTAATTGTAAAACTGTTAGAGGTACTATGAATTCCAAAACTTTAAATAAGAAGTACATACCACAATAAAAGTTTACACGTTAAAAAATGACAAAAGTGATAGTAATAACTTAAATTTTTAATAGATTTTGACTCAATAACCGGGTTTTCATTTCTATATTTTATGATAAAATAACTAAATAGCAGGACTATATCTTTTTTGCATTAATACTTAGCCTTTATGCATAATCAGAAACAGACAAGTTATATTATATGTTTATCAAATGTATAAATTTTTTTACTAAATGTTAAAAAAAACACTACTTTCTCAAATTGTTTATTTTTGCGAGGCCTTTTAAACCAAAGGTTTCATCATTAACACAAAAATATAAAAAAAACAAATTTTAATTAAAAAAAACCGGGTTTTTTAAAAATTTCAATTCCAACAAAAACAAATCAATTTCCGTTTTAAAAATGTAAGGTAAATAGGGGTTCAATACTTTGAAAGAACTTATCACGACCTAAAGTTTTGAAGGAAGGATGGCTCGTCGGGTAAACAATCTAGGTTTTTTTCGTTATGGCCACTTTTGGCTTATACCCATACTTTTTATACTTCGTCATAAAAATATCCACTCCACTTTGCTTAATCAATTTTAAAATTTAAGTTTTTTATTGTTAGCACTAATTTGCTTTTTAAAAAAGAACAACAAATACCCTAATTATTTTACTTATTACGAATTTTATTATTACTTTTTTATATCTACTAAATGCAATATTCTTTAGCATAGTGAAAATCAGGAATTTTTTTCATCGTCGTAGTTTTAAGAAACAACCAAAAAAAGCAAAATTTAAACTGATATTAGATTTTAGAACATGATTTAACAAACAGTCTTTAAACAAATTTATTTCAAAAAATTACTCATTTTTCTATGATTTGCCCTTGGGATGCCCTTCCCTTTTGAATAAAATATATATAAAATATATATATATATATTTTATATATATATAAAAATTATTCAAATAATTTTTTCTCTAAAAATTAAAAAAGTTTAAATCTTCTTTGAAAGAAATTTTGGGAAATTAAATTGTTTGGGCCTTGTTTTTTTTTAGAAATTTTTTTGGGATCCAAATTCCCCTTTTCCTCTATTTTTTACTTCCTCGTTTTTTGGCATAGTGTCCGGAAATGACTGTTTGACCATAAAGACCAAAACTTTTTGAAGTTTAGTAATTATGTTATCAATTTGCTGTCTGTGATGCCGTCACGCGCTTTGGGTTTGAAAAAAATTTCATGTTCCCCGCGGGTTTTAACCCGTTATCCAATAGGCTTTTCCCAAAAACCCCTTTTCACACAACAGTCTAAATGTGTAAGTATAAAATGCCATTTTTTTTCCATTAATGAATTTTCATTGTTTAAAAATTTTTGGGGTTTAAATTTTTTTTTTAGTTATGAAATTGAATTGTTTCTTTTTGGTAAGGGGGGCCCCTAAAAAAACTTATTTTGGTGAAGGGTCAGTTTTTTGAATTGAATATTGTATTAGCCAAAGCCCTTGGCTTACAAATACCTTGGCTTACACTATTCTCTTTTTAAACCACTTACCCTCGATTTTTGAACCAAGTTGAAAAACTCAGCGAGGAGTCAAACGTGGTTTATCCCCAAAACGATGTCAATCACTTTAAAATTACAGTTGGCGATTTGTAACTCATTTTGTCGGCCGAGGAGTTCCCCTGAGGATTTTTTCATTCATTTTGTGGAAGGACATGGTTTTTTTGAAATTATTATTTTATTTGGGGGCATTTTTTAATGATTTCGATATAGGTTTAAATTTGAGGAAATTTAATTTTTTGGGAACAGTGTTTTTGTTTGGGTTTTTTTTTTCCTTCATTATTTTCCCATATCCCCCTTTACTCGTATCCCTATCACTAACCCCCTTTGGCTTTCCTCCTTTTTCCCCCTGAAATTTTTTCAGTTCAGCTCCAAGAACAGGTTTTAAAAAAGGGGGTTTTAGTCCCGGAGACAGAAGGGGGAAAAACTTTAAGGTCATGGGACAGTAGGTTGCCCCGGAAAAACCCCACACTGACAAAAAAGTAAAAAAATGGGGAACAGAATTAGGGGGTTTTGGAAAAGGGGGGGTCAATTTTTATACCGGGGGGGACCGTTTTCACAAGAAGGTTTTTTCCCCAGCCGAATATCTCGATGTGTGGGGGAAAAAAAGGGGAAGTATCTGACTAAAATTGGTGGTTCAGCATTTTTCCCCAACTAAATAGGTGTTCTTTTTTTCTGTTTGGGGGTCGTTTAATAATCTTTACTAAGAAAAACCGATCTATTGACAGGGTTGGGGGGAAAACCCTCGGGGGGGGAAAAAAGGGTTTCATGATTGGCGTGGAGCGGCGCGGATTTTTTGGGGGCCCCCAAGTGATGCAACGTTGCGGGGGGCTGTTCGATGTTTAGGCCCGCGAGTGAGGGGGCCCCCGGGTTTTTAACCAGGGGAAAAATTACCGCAAGCCCAAAAATTTTCCCATCACCGTAGCAAAAGGGGGAGGAAGCACCCCCCCCACTTCGGTCCTGATAGACGTGAGAAACCCCCTTTTCAAAAAGGGTTTTGGGGGAAAAAAAGGGAAAACTGCTCTTCAAAACCCCCGAGTCCTCGTTGCCGGGAAAAAATTTTTAAAAAGGGGCCCCCCCCAAAAAACCCCCCAAAACCCCCGGACCTTCTCCGTAAGCGTTCCCCCTTTTTCCCTCTCATCGACCCCCAGTGTCATCTGGGGGTGCCAAAAGGGGTCGGTCCCCTTTGGGCCCCTTTTCCCGAAACCGTGGTACACTGACGACTGCCCAGCCCACTCCGAGATTTTAGCTTCCCTGTACGTGGACAAAAATACCCCCCGAGGGGAAATTTTTTTAAAACCCGAGGATGGCCCAATTCTAAAAAAGGGGGGAAGTTTTGGGATTCTACCCGGGAAAAGTGGGGGGTAAAAGGGTTTAAAGTTTACAAATGTTGGGGGCGACCCCAAATTTACAATGACAAGGGGGTAAGCGAGGCCCGGGCCCCTATCACTCAAGGGGGGCAACACCCCCGGGAAACAACTAAAAAAGCTGGGGGTACTCGGGGAAAAACCCCCAAATGACATAGGCCCCCCCATGTAAAAAGGATTTTCGGTCTAGCGGGAAAGGGGGTTCCCCACATCGGCCCCCGCAAAACCCTTTAAAAGGGGTACCGACCAGGACAAAGGTCCTGCTCTACACGGCTTTGAAACGGCAATTTTTAAAAACCCACGGGCCCCAGCAGGGGGCCATCTCCCTGCCAGTCCCCCCCCGGGGAAAATTTGCTCGAAAACCCCCAAACTGGGGGCCAAAAATGGGCCCCCCCCTGGTTCGGGGGGAAAACTATCGTCAGGAGCTTCGTAGTTTTGGGCTCCCAAAACAACTTTTGAAGATTTTCCCCGGGGTCCTCGCCGGGGGGGAAAATTTTTTTACAATTTTGTGCCCGGGGGCCCCCCCCAAATTCGTTTTTCCCAAGGGGGGACTAGATTACTTCAACACTACCACAAAAAAAACACTACACCACTGACGGGGACAAAAGCCCCTTTTTCACAGACATTACAGACAAAAGGGGAAAAGCCTAATCGGCAGGGGGCCTTGAAATATTGGGGGGGACCCCCCCACCCCACAGAAAAAGACTGACTGCCGACGGTGATTTGGGGAAAAAGCCATTGAAAACCCAGTGCGGGCCTCCATTCCCTTTTCGTTGAAACACTGTCACATTTTTAAAATTTTTTTAAATTTTTTTAAAATTGACGCATCGCATTTTTTTTTCCGGGGGCCCCCTTTTTTCCCAAAATTTAAAAGCCTTTTTTTTTTTAAAAAAATTTTTTAAAACTTTATAAAAAATTTTTTTTCTAAAAACAACATGTTTAAAATCCCAAAAAAAATTTTGTTCAAAAATTTTAAAAAACAAAAAAATTAAAAATTTTTTTTCCCCCAACCCCCAAACAAAAAATTTTCCCTTTCCAAAATTTTTTTAAAAAGGGGGAATAAAAAAAAAAAACAAAAGGGTTTTAAAATTTTTTTTAAAAATTTTATTATGGGAAAAGGGGGGACTAAAACGAAAAAATTCCCCCTTTTGGGGTTTTTGGTCATCATCATATCCCCCCCGTTTTACTTACAAAGTAAAAAATAATTTTGGGGGGGGAAATTTTTCCCCTATAAAAGGGTTTTTATCTTCAAAAAACCCAAAATTAAAAACTAATTTTTTTTGATAAGAGCAAAAAAATTGTGTTTTTTTTTTAAAAACCCTTTTTTTTTAAGAAGGGCCACTTTTTCCCCAAAATGGAATTCAATAATTTATACTCGGTAAAAAAAAATTTTGTAATTTTAATAAAATTTAAAATCAATAAACAAAAACCGGCCAAAAGCTATTTTCTTACTTTAAATTTTTTCTAAATTTTTTCTTTTTTTTAAAAACCCATCAAAAGTTCACAACCCCCCAGCCCTTAAAATTAACAATCAATCCAAAAATTGCCCCCTTTCCCCTTTTTTCTCATTGCAAATGTTTTCAAAAAAAACTCAAAATAAAAATTTTTTTTAAAACTTAAAAAAAAAAAATTTTCTTCTTCAAATAAAAATGAAAAAAATAATAAAATAAGATTTTTTTTTAAAATAAAAAAAAAAAAATTTTTAAAAAAAATTTTTAAATATTTAATAAAAAAAACAAAGAAACCCCCCAACCAGTTAAAAAAAAAATTTTTGAAAAAAATTTCAAACTATTTTTTTTTTAAAAAATTTTCCCCCAATTTCCCCCAAAATTTTTTTGAATTATCCATTTTTCCCCCTTTTTGGGCTTTAAATTTTTAAATTTTTTGGAACTTGTTTTAAAATCTATATAAAAAATTTAATAGAATCTAAAACATAAAATAAATTTTCTTTTTAAGTGGGGAAATTCCTGTTTTAAAAACCCAAAATTTTCCCCCGGGAAAAAATATCATAAAGTAATTTTTTTTTAAAGTTAAATTCTAACCTTCAAAAAAAACCTCACACATCTGCTGAATTTTTCCCCCAACAAAACAAAAATAATTTTTTAAAAATTTTTAAAAAAAAATTTTTAAAAAAAAAATTTTTTAAAAAATTTTGGGGAAAAAAATTTTAATCTTAAATATCAACCCTTTCCCCCTACCGAAAAATCAATACGGCAAGAGTAGGCTACACTTTACACGAACTTCTCTCTCTGAGCACAAAAAAAAAAGAATCTCCTGAAAAGGGAGTTAATCCCCGGGGAAAAGGAAAACTAGAAGTCCCTCCCACCATCTAATCCCCCAAAATTTTGGGTTAAAAAATTTTTAAGAAAAACAAAACGTCTGAATTGATAAAAACCTTTTAATCCAACCCAGACCTGTAAAAAAATTTTTAATACCAAGAAAAAAAAGGGGAAACCTTCTGGGCATTCCTCAAAACCCAAAAACTCAACAAAAATTCAGCACTGCTCAAAGGATAACAATCTTACAATTTAATTAAAAAAAAAATTTTACAATTCTCTTAATTAAAAAATAAAGATTTCCAAATAAATAAATAAATAAAATAGGAAGCATCCTAAAACGAGCGGGGGCCCAATTTTTTTAAAATTTTCACTAATTTTAAAAACACTTAGTATTTCCTATAGCGAAAGATTTTTGTATTGTTCCAAAATTTTAATTTTTAATTTTTAAAAACCGGGGACATCGAAGATATCCTGCTTAAAGTGTGGGGGGGGGCTACCAACCATCAAAAAAAGCCCCAACATTTCAATTTTTCACCACAAAAAGTCACTTTTTTTAAAAATTTTTATAAAAGTTTTTTTTGATTTTTTAAAAAATAATTTGTTAATTTTGGAATGGGAAAAATCCACGCTCTCATTTTTGTAACTTGCAGCGTTTTTTCATGGTTTTTGTTTTATTACTTTTTTTTTCTTAAAATTTATAAAAACTTTATTTTAAAAACAAGGGTTCAATAAAAATAAAAATTGTAAGTTATTTTTTTAAATGTGCAATAAACATTTTTTTTTCATATAAATAATCTTTTAAAATTTGGGTTTATCTGCTATTTTGCTTAAAAATGAAAACTGTTTTGATAACTTAATTTTTCTGCCCCTTTTTTTTTCTTCATGAGACGAAACAACGTCAAAAGAAAAAGTTTTTTAGCGAAGGGGTTTTTTTTACATTTTTTATCTTTACATGGGGGGTATACTTTTTTTTTTTGGGGCATTGGGAAAAAAATTGGGGGGGCATAACGGGTTTCCCCGAAATGTAAAAAGTTCGAAAAATAAAAGTATTTTTCAAACCCCAGCAAACATAAACAGAAAAAAAAATATTAAAAACTTTTAAAACCCCCTCGAAATTGTTTTTTAATTTTGGGGGGGGGAAAATTTTTTTTAAAATTTAAAAATTAGGTGTAAAGGGGAAAAAATTATTATATCAGATAATATTTAAAAAAAAAAAATTTTTTTTAACCCCCGGTTTTAAAATTTAAAATTTTAGAAAAAAAAGGGGTTTGATTGAAAAAGGAAAAAATTTTTAAAAAAAGATCATGCAAAAAATTTGGGGTTTTAAAAAAAATATTTTCCCCCAAATTTTTTTTTTAAAAATTACTATTTAACAATTTTATGGCATAATAAAGGGAAAATTTAAATTTTGGCCCCTTTTTCCACTTTCAAAAATTTAATTTTTTACGACTCTTCCACTAAAAAAACCCCGAACACATACAAAAAAACAAAAAAACAAAAAATAAAAAATTTAAAATTTTAAAACAATACTAAATTTAAAAGACAAGCCCAAAAAAGGGGGGAAAGAATTTTTCTATGGAACTTTTTTTTTTTCTCTCTGAAAAATTTTTAATTTGGAATTAACACCAAATTTAATTTTTTTTTAAATGAAAGGGAATCAAGTCCCTCAAAATTTTCCCCATTATAACGAACACAGTGCAAAAAAAATAAAATAACAGTTTTTAAAAAAAAGACATCAGGCCCAAAAAAAAAAAAGGGGTTAAAACCAAAAAAATATTACTATAGGGGATATGAAAACCCCCCAGTGGGGGCCCCTAAAAAAGATGATAACGAAATATACTCCAATACCTGATAATAAGGGTTTTATCTATTGTGGGAAAATTGAGCCAGTCTTTTTTAGCCCCAGTCAGGAAAGGGGGGGGAAAATCTCAAAAAAAATTCCCCTTAAAAAAATGGAACTGCTAATCAGGATCCAAATTTTTAAAATACATTGAAATCAGGGGAAATTTGATGAAAAATTTAAAAAGGAAATAGGGGGGAAAGATTAGAATAGAAGCAAAAAATATAAAAAGTATTTTGATAATTTTTTTAAGTTAAAAAGCGGGGGAAAAAATATAAAATTTTTTAAAACATAAATATCCTTTTTTTTAAAATACTTTTTTTTTAATTTTTTTTAAATATCTAAATAAAAATCTGCTTTTTTTCCCAAATTTTTCCCCTTTTTAAAAAGGAAAAAATTTAAAAACCCGTTTTGCAAAACCACAGTTTTTTTGGGGCAGTTTTCACCCTTTTTGGGGTCCCGAGCGAAGACACACACTTTACAAAGTAAAACAGTCTGGGAAGCTCAAAAAAATTTAAAGGGGGGAATTTTTTTTAAGAAAAATTTAGCTCTGGGAACCATGACATTTCCCTGTCCCCCCTTTTTTATTCCTAACATCTGAAAAAAATCTTTATTCCTTTTTTTTTTTTTGGGGTTATAGAAGTTAAAAAAAACCCTTTTCCCCCCCCCAAAAAACATACTTCTCCTTGGAAAAAAAATTTTTAAAAGGGAAAACAATTTTTCTAAAAAATTTTGGGGGAACCCTTTTGGGAAAAAATTTTTACCAAAAAAAAAATTTTTTAAATCGCAACCCCCAAATTTTTTTTATAAACTATTGCACTTTAATTTATGGAAAAAAATAATTACAAAGAACTATAAATGTAAAAAAATTTTAAAATTAATTTTTTTTCTGTTTTTCTACCTTTTTAAAAAAAGTGTACTGAAAAATACGCCCAAAAAATTTTTTTTATTTCCCCGGCTCGGAAAGCATTTCCCCCCGGGGGCCCCCCCTTTTCGAATGGGAATGCAATTTCACCTCGCAATAGCCCAGGGGGGGGCCCGTAATCCCCCTTTTAGTAAATCCGAAACAAAATGGGGGGGGTTTTTGGAAAAAATAAAGGGGAAAAAAAAAATTTCGAGAAATGACTTTTTCCCCCTCAAAACTGTGCAAGACAACGTTAAATTCAACACATTTTTTTTTAATGAAAAAATAAAAGGGGGAATTGAAACTTTTTAAAAAAAAAAGGGGGAGAGTTATAATAATCACACACAAACACAAACAAACACATTTAAAATTTTACGACAAACAACACACATTTTTGAGCAAGTTTTAAAAAAGAAAAATCCTTTAAATTAAAAAATTTTTTTCACTTTTAAACCCTTTTTGAAATAAATAATTTTTTGGGGTTAATCAAAATAAAATAAACCCCCTTTTTTTAAAGCAATTTTGAAAATTTTTTTAAATTTTAGATTAATTTTTTAGTAATACAAATAATCGCTATTCAAATTTTAAAGGTTTTCCCAAAACCCAAATTTTAAAAAAGAAAAAATTTTGCGTGATAATACAGGGTTAATCATAAAAAAAAGTGGGGTTTTTGACAGGGGTTTTTAAAAAAAAAAAAAATTACTGTTTTTTTAATGTTATTTTTTCATCTAATTTGTCACCCCCAAACATTTTTTTTTTACACAATTAAAAAATTTTCCCCAAAACCCCCCCCCCTTTTGTCACTCGAAAAATTTTTCCCCCAAAAATACTAAATTTTTTTAAAAATACAACCTTCTTTTAAAAGGGTTTTTATTACATCACCCCAAACCCCGTTTTTTAAAGGGGTTTTGGGGCACAAAATTTTTTTTTTTAAAAAACAATCCCCTTTTGGGGTGTCCCCCCCCCAAGACAAAATCACAAGTTTGTCAGGTCTAACCCCCTTTGGGGGGCCCTAGAAAAAGTCCTTCCCCCGCCTATCCATCAATCTCAACATTTTTTAAAGTGCCCCCTCCCCAAAAAACGAATTTTGGGGGACACCATTTTTTTGGAAATTAGTTAAAAAAAATGTTTTTTCCCATTTTTAAAAATTTACTGAGGAAACCCAAAAAAATTTTTAACATGTCAAAAAACACAACTCCATTTTTTTTTTTTCAGCAAAAAGGGGAAAGGGCCCCTTTTTCACAAAATTTTTTGTCACACCCCCCCAAACCCCTTAAACCCTTTAAAAGGGGGGAAACATTGTTTCCCAAAAAAATTTCGTTAGGTTTTTTGGGGGGCCCCATTTTCATGAATTGTGTCTGTTAACAAAAACCCCAAAACCCCCTTTTTTGGGGAAAATAGTTTTTTCTGAAAAAATTTTAAACATATAAAAATGTTTTTTTTTTCCTTATTCTGTCCAACATTTTAACAGCGAAATTGTAAGGGTTTTTCCCCCAAAAACCAATTTTTTTTAATTCCTGCAGTATCAAAATTTTTAAAAACCCTTTTTAAAATTTTTAGTTTTTATGAAAAAAATTAGTAAAAATGTTTTTTTGGAATACAAAATTTTAAATTTTTGTTGAGGGGGCCCCTTCCCGGGGCTTCAAATTTCCAATTTTTTAAATTTTTTTTTAAAAATTTTTTGTTTTGGGACACCGGGGCTGGCCGTTTAAATTTTGGGGTTTTTTAAACCCCGATTCAGTTTATTTAAATTTTAAAAAACCAAACCCCCTTTTTAAAAGTTATTTGTGTGTAAAAGGACCCCCTCCCAAAAATTTTTCCCTCGGAACGAAATTTTTTCTAAAAAATTTCGGATTTTGATTCACCAAAAATAAAACACACTTTGTTTTTAAACTTTATCTAGAACATTATAAATCACAAAAAACCCCCACAATAACAGTACAAAACTGTTTTTTTGGGGTTTGAACTTTTTTAAAAAACAAATTTTTTTTGGGTTGGAAGCTTTGAAAGAAAAACAAAAAAACATCAAAAAATTTTTTCCCTACTATCTTCCAAAAAAAACACTGAAACCGCAACATTTTTTTTATGATAACCCAAAAATTTTAAAATAAACTTTATTATAGTTATTAAAAAAAGTCCTATTTTTTTTAAAATTTGCAAATTTTTTAAAAAAATTTTTTAAAAATGACTAAAACAAATTTAAAAAAAAAACCCCAAAAATTATAAAAAAAAAAATTTAAAGTTTTAAAAATATATAGTTATAAACTCCAAAAGTGTCCACTTATTTTTTTTCCCCTTTAAAAAAAATTTTTAAAAATATTTAAAAAAAGAAAAAGTAAGAGAGAAGTAAAAAAAGCGCTAAGGCCCTTTTTTTTAATAAATTTTTTTTGTAAAAAAAGGGGGAAAAAAAACCCATACATGGCTTAGGGGGGCAGAGGAATGCCGTAATCCAGAGTATCCACCCAAAAATTAAACTTTTTTTAAAAAAAATTTTTAAAAAAATTTTAAATTTTTTTTGTTTATTTTTTTCCCCATTTAGTTCTTCAAAATACAAAAATATTTAAAAACAAATAAAATTTTGTATTTAGAGATTTTGGATATTTTTTTTTTTTTCCAAAAATTTAAAAAAAAAGTTTTTTTTTAAAAAAATTTTTGTGATAAAATTAAATTGGGGAAAAAAAACCCCTGAACTGAAGTAGGGGTTTGAGACTAACACGTGTGTTTTGGAAAAAAAAAATGCGAAAATTTATAACTACGTTTTTTAATATATGTGTACATTTTTAAAATAAAAAAACTGAGTAAAAAACCCCTGTAAAAAGAATAGAACAATTTATTTTTGTCGAAACTACTACTCCGCATTTTTTTTTTTTTAAACCCCCCCTACAACATTACATGCAAATCCAAATGCTAAAAAAAAAAAAATTTAATAATTGTTCATATTTCTTTATATACAAAAAATTTTTTTCCCCCATAAATAACAATTCCTTTTTGTACTAAAAAAATATTTTAAAAAAAAATTAAACAAAACAAAAAAATTTTTTTAATTGTTTAAGGGTTATATGTATTATTGAGGTTTTTTCAAGAAAATTTCTTTATCATTTTAAAAAAAAATTTTAAGTTTTTTTTTAAAACTAAACTATGTCTTTTTTAATTTTTTTTTAAAAGGTTTTAATAAAAATTTTACCGATCATTCTACTTTAAATTTGGGGGGTTATAGTAAAACTAAAATCTATAAAATCTAGTAGTCTTATATTGATTTTATGTTAAAACATAGGCAACTGTAAAGGGTTAGTTTTTATAGACAAAAAAGAAAAAAAACCCCTTTTGGGGGAAAAACTTCTTTTGTAAACCTATTTTTTCCCCTTTTTTGAAGGGGTTTCCCCAAAAAAAAACCCCCTACTGTATTGGTATATGTTTCGTCTATTTATTCAATCTTTAAACCCCAAAACCCATTATTTTATTTTAAAGTTAATACTATCTGCCCCCTTTTTTCCCATTTTTTTTTAAAAAGCGACAAGATATTAAATAAATAAATAAAAAATTCCCTTTTTTTCCCAAACTTTTTTTTTTTAAAAAAAAACTGTTTTAAAAAAAAACAACTATTGTCTTTTACACTTTTTATAATCCCCGGGAAAAAAAAATTTTAAAAAAAAAAAACCAAAAAGACAAAAAAAAAAAAACCCAAACAAGACAAAAAAATTTTAAATGTACAATCTTTTTTTTTCCCTTTACTTTTAAAAACAGTAAAAAAGGTTTTCCTTTTTAATTTTTTGGGGAGGCCCCTTGAAAAATTTTTGGCCCCCAAAATAAAAAAACCCCCTTTTCCTTTTCCCAAAATCATGCTTGACCGGGGGGAAATTAAGCGGGGGCACCATCCCCCGGGCACTCCCCTTGAAGACCCCCCCCCAAAAATTTGGGGGCTTCTGGGGTCAGGTCCCCCCGGCTCACCCAGGGAAAAAAAAACCCTTTTTTGGGTAAAAGCCACATGCATGACCCCGCAAAAAATTTTTTCCTTTGGGGGGGCAAACTGACAGCATCTCGGAAGGGTGACAAAATGAAAAAACGCCTAAAATTTAAAAAAATTTAAACGAACTGCAGATTTGCAGCCCCTTTAATCCGATCTATGTCCCCCCCAGAGATATTTTTTTCCCCCCTATGCGGGGTACAGTAAAAAAAATACAGATAGAACAAGAAACCAAAAAACCGGAGTTTTGGGGTTTCCCCCGGGACAGATTTTTAAATCGTACAGCCCCCCTTTAGCCTCCCCAAAGGGGGGGATAGCATGAGTGACATGATAAAAAAAAAGGAGCTAAAATGCCCCTTAAAAAATCCGAGAGTTTTTGACTGACTCAAAAGACAGACAGGCTCCCCCACAAAACCTTACTCCCCCCTCCTCTCGCCCCCGGGCCTGCGCCGGGGTTGTGGGGGGCAAAAATAAAGGGGGAAAAGCACTTACCTAAAAATTTGGGGTTTAAAGGGGGCCCTTTTTAAACCCGGGCCCCTTTTAAATTTTTTTACTGGGGCAAATTTATTTTCCCAATGCCTCATCAATGGAGCCGGGGTCGTATGAAACGAAAATGAAAATTATTTTGCGTACGGGGGGGGTTTTCACAGTTTTTAACACAACCTGGGAAGTCAGATGTAAAATTAATTTAAAAAAAAAAGGGCCCCCCCCCCCCAAAGAAAAACTTCCTTGGGGAAAAACCCCCCCTTTGAAAGTGAAGTTGACGTCCCACTTCCCCCCCTTTGAAAAAACCTGCCCCCCCTGTCTCCTAGGATGTTTTTACCCACTTTTTTGGGAAAATTTTTGCAAAAGCTTAAAAATGCTCTTACGTACAAAATTTTGGGGGTTTTAAGGGGGGAAATCAAATTTTTGTGAGTATTTCCGTACACTAGTGAACACACATCCCTTTATCTTTCGCATCAATTTAAGTCACTAAACAACTTGGGGGAAAAAGGCATGTGCTATGTTTTTTTAAAAAAACCCAGATTTTTTTTTTGGAAAAAAGGGTTTTACTTCGTTCAATACGGGGGAAATTTTGACTGTTACTATCTTTTCCATAATCTTTGTTTTTTGCGGTAAAATCGAGATGGGCCCTTTTTTGTTGGCCACTTTTGGGGGTTTTTTAATTTTTGGCAAGGGGGTAAACAATACCATTTTCCATCTCTGCGGAACCACTGCTAAAAAAAATGATTTTTAATGAAAAGGGAGTAATTGCCCCCCAAAGCAATAGGGACTCCCCCCTTTTAATTTTTTTGGGAAAATGGATATTTAAATCACAAACCAACAGCAAAAATTTTTTAATTTAAAAATTTTTTTTTTTTTTTTTTACATCTTTTTCAGTGACAGCAAAAAGCAAAAATCATTCATCATTCAGTTTTTTTATTTTTTTCCCCAAAGAAATCAATTTCTTTAACTCTGGCTTCATTTCCATTCCCCATATTGACAAAAAACGGTTTGGGGGGGTCATCAAGTTTCATTGGTGTGGAATGTTTTCATTTCTGTTTTTCATACTATATTACACGGGTTTCAAACAACCCAAAAAAAATTTTTTGGATCCTTTTTAGGGAAAAATTTTTCGGGGGAAAAATCTCTTTTTTTGCTCTCCCACCCCCCCCCCCAAAAAAATTCATTGCGTTTTTTTTTATACCCCCCCCAAACTTTACTGTCGGGGGTTTTTTTCAAATAAAATTTTTAGGGATTTTGTTTTTTAGTTTAGTTTTTTTTTTTAAAATCATCTTTTTCCCCCCCGGGCTTTCTTTTTGTTCCCCCTTTTGCTACAATTGGAGCATGTGAATCAAATACACTTGCAAAAAAGGGGAGTGATGAAGGCTCAATATTGTCAATTTCTTTGGGGTCTCTCCCAGTCAATCTCCCCCGACTGTTTTTTTACAGCATTTTCCCCGGTTGAATTTTGAAAAATCTCTGTAGGGGGATCATTTTTGGCCCTTTGTTTTTTTTTCTTAACTTTTTTTCTACAAAAAATATCAACTTTTGGGCCGTTCTCTTCACCCCCCCCTATGGGGGCCCAAAAAACCCCCCCGCAAAAAAGAAGGGGCCGCGCCGGTCCTCCCCGAAAACCCCCACCGACCTGTCCACTATTATTGGGCTTTTAAAAAAGGGGGAAAGAGGTTGCCTTTACCCCTTGTTGGCTTATTTACAAATTGGGACTGCATTGGTTTTTTTTTTAAAAGTCGGGGGGAAGTTTCTTGGCTTCATTACCAAAAAAATTTTGGGGGAAAAAAAGTTGTTTTTCCCCTTCAAAAGGGGTTCCCTCCTTAAAAAAAAAAGGAAGGGGGCCCTCCCCAAATTAAAACCCCCCCCCCTTTTCCCCCAAAACCAAAACCCTCCCGGCCCCCTCCAGTAAAAGGGGGGAAAACCCCCCGGGCCCCCACCCCCCCCAAAACCCCCCCCGGGGAAAAAATTTTTGGGTTTTGGGGGCCCCGGGGGGAAGCCCCCCCCCAATTGCATCAAAGGCAAAGCACGCAAAATGAGCACAATTCCTCAAACCCTGTATTGAGGGATCTAATGGTTTTAGGTGCCCCGACTTTGAAAAGCCCCTGCCCCCCATCCCCCAAGTTTTTTCCCCCCCCCCCCCCCAAAAAACGCAAACTCCCCCCGGGGGGGGTGGTCCAACCGCTGATGGGATTCCCAGGGCCCCCGGGGGGCAAGCCGAACTAACATTTCCTCCCCCAGGCATTGGCTGGTGCTGCACCAGATACCGCAAACCCGCAGTAATAAGGGGGGGTTTACAAAAAAGATTCCCCCCAAAAAACAAAAAACCTCTTCTGGGGAAGTGCAACACCAAAAACCCGGGTTTGGGGCCCCGCCTGCTAACACAAGTGTTAGCTTCAAAAATTAACGTCGAATTTTTTTCACTGGTTTTCCCCAAAAAAATTTTAGAAAATTTTAAAATTTTGGGGTTTTTTTAAAATGAACCCGCAGATTCCCCCCTGCTGTGGAGGCCCCCCCACTTTTCCATCCCCTCCGTTGTACCCAGGACCCCCCCCGATACCCTTTTCCCCAAGGGGTTGGGGTTGGGGGCCCCAAAAAATAATTTTAAAATTTTTGAAAAACCCCTTAAAAAACCCCCCCTAATTTAACAATTATTCTTTTAAAAACTACTATTTTTTTTCCCCCAAAAAACAAAAACCCCCCCCAAAAGGGGGCCCTTTAAAAAAAAAACCCTTTACTACTAGCGTGTCCCCAAGTGTGAGTCCCCCCATCAACAAAACATTTTTTAAAAAGCGGGGGTTTTGGGGTTTTCCCAGGGTGGGGGGGGGTGACAACAATAGGCCCCCGGGAAAAAAGAGAGGCTGGATGTTTTGGGCCCCCCTGTTGCGGGCCCAATGTGGGGCTCTGAGAGGCCCCCCGTCAAAAGTAGCAAAGGGGGAGGGCAGCTAGCCCCCAAACAAGGCATCTCGGCCCCCCCCGGCTGCGTCTCTGAGGTTCCGGCCCCTTCTTTTTCCCCTGCCCCCCCTGTCTCAACTCCCCCCGAAAAAACCTCACTTTTTCCTCCATACCCCAATACTTGCACCAAAAAACCCCCCGCTCCGCTGTCAGTACGGGCAATTTTTTTTTTGGGTCTCTAAAAAGCAGCCGGCATTGTCTATGTTAACCCCCCGGTTCACTGCCCCTTTTAAAGAGCGTTGTCTTCCGGGCCCCTTTTTACTACTGAGCATTAAGTTTTTTTTTTTTTCCCCTCATATTGTTTTTCTAGCTCACCAAGGGGCCCTAGATTTAAAACCTTTAAAAAACAAATTTTTTTTAAGTTTTTTCAACGAGTTCCATAACCAGTTTTTTTTGTTATGGATTCAACCCATTTCACTATTCCCCCCTTTTATAAGAAAATTTTAATTTTTTCTCATCAGGGACAAAAAAAGGGAAATTTTGTTTTTAATTGCCCCTTTCCCCCCCAAAAAGTAGCCATAAAAAAATTTTTTTGTTCGTTATATAAAAAAGATTCAAGAACAATAACATTTTGGGGCAATAAAAAATAGACCGTCAAAAAACTTTCCCAAAAAGTTCGCTTATCTCTTTTCTGGAGGCATTTTAGTCAAAAAATTAAGAACTTTTAAAAAAATAAATAACAAAATAAGTTAATGAAGGAAAAAAAATAAAAACAAAAAATAATAACTAAAAAAAAAAAGGGTTTTTAAATTTTAAAAAAACCCCCAAATAAATAAATAAGTAGGTTTCTGCTATACAACAAGCTAATTGTCATTTTTTTCGCCCTATCTCCGATTTCCCCCGGGGGTTTGGGATTTCAAAACGTGGGTTTCAGTAGTGTAGTTAAAAATGAAGGGGCTGCGCTGTTTCCGTCGTAACGGAAAAATCCCCCCCAAACCGGGTGGGGGGGGGGGCGGGGCGGTGATTTTGTGGGACAGTTGTTTGCTGCCCCCAATTGGTACGCCGGGGAATCAGTTTTTGGGGCGCCCCCCTGGTTTTTTCGAATGTGTTCCCCCCCTTATCAAAAACCGCTTTACAAACAGCTCGCCTTGTTGTTTTCACGTTATCTCCAACATATACTACTTAAAAGTTAAATTTTAAAAATTTTTAAAGGCTTCTAAAATTTCCGTTTTTTAAAAATGGGGAAGTTGAACCTAAGCATTAAAACCCCCCAAAAAAAAAAACCCATTTTGGGCCAATTTAAATATTTTTAAATTTAAAAACGAAATAAACTTTTTCCTAATTCTGCAGATCAAGGGGGCCCCCCCCAAACCCGACCCTCTTTTTTTGGGTTTTAAAAAACAAATAACCTGTAGTCGTTGCAAAAGGGAAAAAACATTTTTAAAAAGCCCCAAAAAAGAGATTTATGGTTTTTTTCAAAGTTTGCATTTGTCTTTAAACAGCATAAATTTTGGTCCACTAACTAAAATTAGAAACATAATTTTTTTCATTTAACCCCCGTAAGCAAAATTTTTTTAAAAAATTTTAAAAAAAAAAGTTAGGGAATACAATTTTAAAAAAACACTTTTTTTTTAAAGGGGCCAAAAAGGGAAAAAATTTTTTAAAAAAAATATTTTGTTTTTTTAAATTTTTTTTCGATTTCTAACAAACTTTTTTTTTTTTTACTTAGTCCCCCCCAAAATTTGCTTTTTGGAAAAATTTTTTTTACATGGAAAATGACTGATCACTATAATTTTTAAAAAAATGCTGTTTTTTAATCCAAAACATTAAAAACCCCCCCAAAATTTATATTTTTTTTTAAAGGATGGTGGGGAAAAATTTAAAAAATTTTTTTTTTCCCAAAATTTCTTTCTTTTTTCAATCCCCCAAAAATAAAAAATAAATCGAACAATTTTTAAATTCACCGATGTCGTTAGTATTAGAGTAAAAAATTTATTTTAAATTTTTGGGGTTTTTTCCCCCCTTTAAATGGTCCCCTTTTTTCCCGAGATGTGCGATTTCATGGAAAAAATAATAAAAATTTTTTAAAAACCAAATTTTTTTTTTTTTTCTAACTTTTTAAAATTTTTTAATAGAAAAAAATTTTTAAAATTTAAAAAAAAAAAAAAATTAATGGTAGATTTATAAAAAATTTAAAAAAAGGGATTCCTTGAAAACCAAAACTCCAAAATTTTTTGGAAAAAACTTTTAAAAAAATAAACCCCTCAATAATAAAACTTCCCCAAAAAATTTAATTTTAAACCCCCCCTTTTCCCCCTTTTTTTGCTAACCAAGTGGTCCCTAAAACAATTTTCAAAAAATGCGAGGGGGCAATTTAAGTTTTTTAATTTTTTATTAATGGTCTCACACTTATCCCGAATAATAACCATGCCTTTTTTTAAATTTTTAATTTAAAACCCAAATTTTTTATCAATTTAATGGGGGTGAGCAAATGTTTTAAAAATTTTAAAAAAAATTTACTACATTTACACGAAATTATATTTTTTTTTTTTTCCCCCCAAAGTAAAAACCCCTTGGGAAATGATTTTTTGGGGAAAAACAGGAATAATTTTAATAAAAAATTTTTAAAATAACAAATAAAAAAAATATTAAAGTTTTCCTTTTAAAAATAATGTTTCTAAAAAATTTAAAAAATTTTCAATGACTTTGAAAAAATTTTAAAAAAAAAAAATTTTTGTACTCAAAGGATTTTTTGCCCCCATACTGCCCCCTATGAAGGGGTTTTTGAACAAATAAAATTTTCCCCTTTTTTTTAAATTTAATTTTTTGGGGTAAAGTTTTCCCCAAATTTTAACTTTGTTATATATTGGGGGTTGGAAAATTAGAAAAAAGGGGTGAGTGAGGGGGGGGTGTGTCTTTTATACATTTTATTAATATAAAAACCCCAAAAAAATCACAGTTTTAATTTATACTTTCTTTTCCCCTTCCAAATCACAAATGTTTTTTATAGATTTTTGAAAATTTTAAAAAAACCCCTATAATTAATGAAGTTTTTTAAAAAAAAAAAAAAATTTAATTTTTAAAAAACAATTACTACCCCAAAATTTGGGATTACGTACACCAAAAAAACAAAATCTAATTTTTTTGGGATTCCCCGCTGTTTTTTAAATTTCCTTTGGGTTTTTTAAAAAGGGGATATAAATAAATGAAAGAGACATTTAAAATTTGGGCCCTTTATTTTGGGGAATCAAGAGGGGTAAAAGGCCCCAAAATTAAAAAAAACCGGGGGGAAAATTTAAAAAGGCCCCCCAAAAACATTAAATGAAAAATTTATTTTGGGGTTTATCACTTCGTTTTTAAAAACCCAAATATTAATTATTTTTATTCGTACTTTTTTAAAATATTTAATTTTTAAATTTAAACCCAAATTTTTTTGATTAACTTTGTTTTTTTTTTTGGGGATTCAAACCCCCGACAGCAAATTTTAACACTTTATACTTTATACTGTTTTTTAAAATACTGTAAAATTTTTAAACAATGTATACATAAAGGAGAAAAAAAGGGGTGTTTTTTTTTTTCATGTAAAGTAATTTTTTTCTCAATCCAAAAAAAAACCCCACCAAACAAAACATTGCAGCCAAGTTAAGGCAATATAAATAAACCCCATTAATCGAAAAAAAAAATTTGGGGAAAAAACCCTTTTCTTTTTTTAAAAAAACATTAGACAAATTATTGATTGTATTTATTGGGTTTTTTTTTGGGTAAAATTTAAACATTTTTCCACTTAAATACTTCGATCAACTTTTAAAAACCCTTTTTTAAAAAGGGCCTTATATTGAAGGGGTATCAAATGCCGTTTCATTTTAAGAAAAGAGAAAAAATGGAATTTTTTTTAAGGGGAGCCAATTTTTTTCCCAAAAGTACTCATGGGGTGATGCGGTGATAATTTTTTTTGGGGAAAAGGGTTTGGGGCCGGGGTGGTAACATATCAACTTGGGAAAGTGCAAAAAACCCGAGAGCAAAATTTTTCGTTCATGTTTTTCCCCAAAAATTTTTTCTAGAAATATAAGAGAAACTGTCCACAAAACCCCCCCCCCCCTCTGTTCTCTTAAAAACAAAAGCTGTTTAACTGAGACGATTTTTAATGCAATTCATTTTATCCATGCTGCACGCGGTTTTTCATTTAAAAGGGTTTTTTAAAAGGGAAAATCATCATTTTTTTTACCAAAAATTAAAAAAAAAAATATTTTTTCATTTTAAAACAAAAATTTTAATTTTAAGCCCAAAGCAAATTTTTTTTAAAATATATGTTTTTTTTGGATTTATGACTACATAGCAGAAAAAATCGAAAATTTCCCCGTTAACCGCAATCGACCCTTTTTTTAATTCAATGTTCCCCCAAAAACAGGGATCACTTCGGAAATTTTTTTTACCTTTTCCGGGGGTTTAAAAACCAAAAAATTTGGGGAAAACAAAAATCGATGAGTCCCCCTTTAAAAACTTGGAAACCCCCCCTTAAAAACCAGGAGCGGGACATTTTTTAACCGCAAATGTCGAGATTCCCCCGGGGGCAAGGACATTTCGGTAGGTCAATCTACTGCGGGGTTTTTTTACTTTTTGGGTTTTGGGGGGGTTCTTTCTGGGGCCCCCGGATCTTGGGTAGCCTTTTTCAAGAGTGTGCCACTCCATGCCTGGGTTTACTGAAGTGGGTAAATTTTGAGCTGGCCTCCCCGGGGTTCCCAAAGGGGAAAAAGCCTTTGAGATTGGCCCTAATTCCCCTTCCCCCCCAAAAAAAAAATCAATGTTTTATGGAATCCAGCAAAAACTAAAAACTGTATACTATGATATATGTTTTTTTCCTTTTAAAAAAAAATTTTAAAACATAGTTAGGCATTTGGCAAAATTTTAAAACGTGCCTTAAATAAAATTTAGAAAATTTTTAAACTTTAAAGCCCCTTTTTTTCTGTCAGGAAAAAATTTGGTTTTTACATTTTATAAAAATTTAAAAAAAAAAAAATTTTTCAATTTTTTTTTAAAGTGCCCGAACTATATACATGCCCCCTTCTTAAAAATTTTAAAGCACAACATTTGATTGTATTTTTCTTTTAAAAAAGTTCCCAAAAAAATTTTTTGGGGAAAAAAATTTTAAAATTTGATAAATTTTTTTTTTTTGGTAAAATTTTGGGTTTTAAAAATTTTTAAAAGTTTTGGGGGGGGAAAAGGGGTTTGGGGGGTTTTTGGGGTTTTTTTTTTGGGGGGGATTTAAATTTTTGGGGGGAAAGGGGGGGGGTTTTGGGTATATTTTTTTATGTTTTTATAATTTGTTTTTTTTTTTGAAAAAATTTTTGGGGGTTTATTAAAATTTTTTGGGTTTTTAGGTTGGGGGAAAATTTTTTTTTGGTGAAAAGGGGGAAAAGGGTTAGGATTTATATTTTTAATTTTTTTGAGTTTTTTTAAAAAGGGTTTTATAAAATTTTAAGGTTTTTTTTGAAAAATTTTTTGGGTGGGTTTTTTTTAAAAGGGGGGCCCAAAGGGGAAAATTTTAAATTTTTAAAATTATTTTTTGGAAGGAGGGTTTAAAAAAATTTTTTTTTGGGTTTTTTAATTGGGGGTTTTTTTAAAATTTTTTTTGGGGGGGGTTTTTTTTTTTTGGAATTTTTTTTAAAATGGGGGGGTTTTTTTTTTTTTTTTGGTTTTGTTTTTGGTTATTGTTGTTTTATGTTTTTTTTTAAATTTTTTGGGGGGGAAAATTTTTTTGGGGGGGGTTTTTTGGGGTTTTAAAGGGAAAATTTTTTTTTTTGGGGGTTTAAATTTATTTTTTTAAAAAATTTTTGAAAAAGGGGGTTTTTTTAAAAGGGGTTTTTTTTGGGTTTTTAAAATTTTAAAAAATTTTTTTTTGGGGAAAAAAGGGGGGAAAAGGGAAAAATTTTTAAAATTTTTTGTAGGAAATTTTTTTTTTGAAGGGAAAAAAAAGATTTTTGGAAGGGGAAAAAATATTATTATTTTAAAATTTAAAAAATGGACAATAAAAATTTAAAATTTTAAAATTTTACGGGGTTAAAAGATAACAGTAGTTTAAAAACCTACTTTTTTAAACAAGGCCCCCGCTTGCAAAGTACAAAAGACACAGCTTAGAGACCCCCACAGAAAATTGGGGTTTTAAATTAAGTAATTTAGTAGTTGACCATAGCATTGCGTTTTTTTTTGACAAAATTTTTTTCCGTAAAAATTTTTACTTTACTCACAATATTAAAAAGAGGGTTTTTTTTAAAAAAAAAATTTTTAATTTACTGTTTTTTTTAAAAAAATTTAGCCCTTTTTAAAAAAAAGGGGGGCCCCCGAAAAACCCAAAACAAACTTCCCCCCCTTTTTTTAAAAATTTAAAAAATTTTTTAAAACCCAAAAAGGGAGGGGAAAAAATTTTCCCTTTTATTTTTTTTCCCCGAGACAAAGGGGAATTATTTTCCACTCTTTTGAAAAAAAATCTGTTTTTAAAATTTTTGTTAAAAACCCCCTTTTTTTAAAAAAAAAATTTTTTTTCCCCGGGGCCCAAAAATTTTTGCTTTTAATTTTGAGAATTTACACCAGGGGAAAATTTAAAAAAAATTTTTAATGTAAAATTCATAAAAAGTTTTTTATAAAAGAACCTAACTAATTCTTATCATTAAAAAAAATTTTGACTAAAAAAAAAATTTAAAAACCCCTTACAAAACTAATCCTTATATACATCCAAGAAAATTTTTTTTAAATTTTAAAACCAATCTTATAAACCACCCCTTTTTAAAATTTTTTAAAACCCGGGTTTTAAAAGTGTTTTCTGGGGGTATTTGTTTTTACAATTCGGGGGTTTCCTTTGGGGGTTTTCCCCGTCGGAGGGTTTTACCCCATCTTTTTTCTAACCAAAAACAGGGGGCCCCTTCCAATTTGTTTTAAAATTTTTAAAAAATTTAAACCCCTTTTTTTCACAAAAGCTAAAGACAATCTATTTTTTCAGTCCGTGATTTTTTGGCGGGGTTTGGGTAAAAACTATCCAAAAGGGGTTAGTAAAACATTTTAAAAAAATTTTGTAAAACTTGTCCCCCAAAACTTTTTAAGGGATTATTTTTTTTCCCAAAACAAGAGAAATTTTGAAAATTAAAAAAAAAATTTTTTTTTTAAAATTATTCGAAAGAGGAAAAGAATTTTAAAAAATTTCTTTTTTTTTTGAAAAAAATGGGTTTTTTTACACTCCAATAAACAAATAAAAATCTTTTTTTTTTAAAAATTTTCAATAAGAAGGGCAAAAAAAAAATCTCCTACCGTTTTAGCTTTAAACCGCTTGCCTAAAAAACCCCCAAAAAAATTTTTTAAAAAAGGGTTAAAATTTTTAAAAATTTAAAAAGAACGTCCATATTTATTTTTTAAACAATGTGCGGGGAAACCCCGGGGGGGGGGGGAAACTCATACTACGTGCAAAAAAAAAAACAAATACATTTAAACAAAAAAGAGAAAGATTTCGATATTACATGTATATCCCACGCTTTCTTAAAAATTTTTTTTTAGGTAACTTTGGGATGAAATTTAATAGTTTCTTACGCTTTTGTTTTTTAAAAAAAATTTAAAAAAATTGGGCCTAAACTGAAGTTGAGGAGTTGTTTAAAAATCCCTGAAAATAAAAAAATGAAGAGGAAAAAAAACATTTCTTCATTTTTGGCTAATAATAGCTTTTTTTTTTAAATAAAAAACAGTTCTGAAAATTTTTAAATAAACAAGGGGGATATTTTTTTTGGGGGAAATAAAAATTTTTTCCCGAAAGTAAAAAATATGTCGGAATTTTTTTAAAATGTTATTAAAAATTTAAAAACGTGAAGTAAAAATTTTAACCCGGGGAAAAATTTTTTAAAAAATTTTTTAAAAAATTTTAACTAATTTTTGCCCCAATTTTTTAAAAAATTTTTTTTTTCCTCAAAAACCCCCCACATTTGTCTGCTTGTTTTATTAAATGACACACACACACAAAAAATTTAATTTTTTTCCCCCAAAAAAAAAGTAACTATTTTTTAAAAAATTTTTAGCCAATTTTTTAAAGAGCATCCTTAAAAACCCCCTTTTTTAACATAAGCTCCAACTGAAAAATTTTTTAAAAAAAAAAAAACGATATTGTTTGCCTGGGCTTACAGTTTTTATCACGCAAAATATTTCCCCAAAAAAACCAAAAAACAAATTTCCCCCAATTTTTAGTTAACCCCTTTCTAATACATTTTAAAAAAAAAATTTTTTTTAAAAAAATTTAAAAAACCATAAAAATTTTCCCCTTGAAAACTACATGAAAAGAACTTGAAAATTCTTTGTTTTTCGCTTTTTTTTTGGGGATTTTTCCCTAAAATTTTAATAAATTTTCTCAAACCCAAAACCAAAATTCCCCACAACTCTTGAACCAAAATTTTTATTTTGAAATTTTTAGTTTTCCCCACAATTTCCCGTAATCCTAAACAAGAAATTAGTCCATTCAGCATTTAAATTTTAAAACCCCCTTCTTAACCGATTTGATAGAGCTAAAAAAAGATTTTTTTTCGAGCCCCTTTTTTTTCATTTTGATTAAAGGGGGCCCTTTTTTTAGAATTTTTAAATTTTTCCAAAAAAAAAATTGATCAATCTAAAAACCCCCTAATGAATTAAAAGTCCTGTTGTGCCCCAAACCTCAAATGATCCTTCTCCTTAAGAGTTGAGTTTTGTTTTTTTCCAAAACCCCGACATTTTTAAACCTTTTTCCTTTTTAATATTTATCATCTTTTAAGTAAAAAAATTTTGCATTTTTGTTTAAAAAACTTATAAAGAAATTTAAAATTGTATATATATATAAAAATATATATATATTTTTAAAAAATATTATATAAAAAAATTTTTTATATATAAAAATTTAATTGGATTGGTTTTTTCCCAAAAAAATTTTTCTTTTTTAAGGGCCCCCGGGGAATTACAACATTTAAAACCAAATTAAACTATCTTAAAAAAAACCCCCAAAAATGTATTTTTTAAAAATTTCTATGAAAATTGGAAATTTTATTACTTTGTTAAATTTTTCAACAAAAAATAACACAAACGGGGGTTTTTTTTATTTAACTTACATTCAAATTTTTTAACACTGAAAAACCGGTCTTTTAAAAAACCCCCTTTAAAAAAATTTTTTTTCCCAAAAATAAAAAAATTTTTAAAAGGCCCCTAATGTGATTGGTTTTAAAGTTTTTTTAACGGGGAAAAACAGTCGATGCCCTTTAAACCCCCAATTTTTCCCCCCGTAAAAGAAAAAAAATAAATACCCCCTCCCCCCCTCAGGTTTCCCCTTTTTCCCCCCCACAAAACCCTGTTTAAAATTCTGCAATTCCCCTGCATTTTAAAAACCCCAGAAAAAATTTTGCTAAAATTTAAAGTTTTTTTTTTGGGTGATTTTTCAAAAAAAAAATTAAAAAGTGTTAATTTTTTTCACCCATGTGTACTTTTTAAAAACATTAAAAATAAAAATTTTAATGGTTTTTTTTGCCAAATTTAGTTTTTTGAAATGTGTTTTTGTTATCCCTTTTTCAACCTAATTGTTTTTTGGGGATTGTGTTATTGTGAAAAGTTTTAAAATTTCATTGTGTTTTGACGAAAATTTTATATTAAAAAAAAAAAAACATTTTCCTATTTTCCTTTTCCAAAAAATTAATTTAAAATTTCATATTGAAAAATTGTTTTTAGCCCCTATCTAACAAAATTTCCCTTCCCAACCTTCTTATTTTCAGTACAGTACGGGGGCCCCCACAACAACCCCCCGCCCCCCCCTTTTTTTTGTCTAGGCTTTCATAAAAAAGGAAAAACCCCCAGCAAACGGTTTATTAATTGAAAAAAAAATTTTTATTTTTTTTAAAATTTGGGGATGTGTTTTTTTTTTTAAAAAAAAACAATAAATAAATAAAAAATAATAAGTAATAATATTTAAACAAAAAAACTTTAACAAAAACAACTTACAAAACAACAAAAACTATAGGCAAAATTTTTTAAATATATCGTAACATTTTCTTAACAACAATCCCATCATCACATCAAAACATTTTAAACAAAACAACGGGCAAAATTATGTCAGAATTCGCAAAAAAAAATATACATCCCAAATCGAAAAAGATTTTATTTTATAAAAGGGCAAAACCCAAAACCACCATAGATTCATGAAGCTTAATCAGGTTACAAAAAATAATTAAAACTATTAAGCTAGACTATAACACAATAAATAACATAATTTTAAAAAACTATATTATACTAGCCTATATGTTTTTTCACTATAACACAATCTAATAATGTTTATTCAAAAAATATTCAAAAGCAAACAAAACTATAAAAAATATAACCTGGACCCACAATAACAGATTAATATACACTATAAAGTTTATCACAGCAAATTTCCAAAAAACAAAAACAGACCCCCCAAACAACAACATTACAAAAACCCAAAAATAAAAATATAAAAAATAACAATATTAAAAAATATAAGTTAACAACAAATTAATATAGGCTATTATTTTTCCCCAGCAACAATCATTAAAACAACAGTAAATAACCACCAATAACAATTTAAAAAAATAACAACATACATACCCTACAAACTCCAAAAATTTTCTTTAAATAATAAACATAATAAGTTAATAATATCTAGAAATTTTTTATACAGATCTATATTCTAAATTATAACTCATTCCATTAACCACTCTGTAAAACAAGTTTTCTTAAACTTACAATAAAATTATGTTCATTAAAAATAAAATTGGTAGACTGTTAAATATGCAAGGAACAATATATTTTGGCCAGATCTTTACAAAAATATTTGTTATTTCTAATAAACTGTTGAAGTTTTTCAAATATTTCTTTAAAGCTAATAGAAGTGTTCTTGCTGTTTGAAATTATTAAATTTATTGTCTGCAAATTTAATAAACAACGGAATGCCTATACAGTGTAAGTAACCCTTTGGTTGTCAAGCTATTTGCTATGTATATACAACTGTTTTTCTTAATACCATTAGCTCTGCCATTATCACATCAATCCAGACATTTCTTTTTGAAGTCTTTGTATCTTATTGAGGTGGTTGTCTGCAGCTGTTTCTATGCAATTATTCTATCTAACAATTGACTCCACTAACGCCTTGTATACTGAGTCTTGCTTTCAATATTGTTAATCTATAAAATACAGCAACACACGACAAATCTTTTCTGATTTTCTCAATGTGGTAATTTCCATGTTAAACCATTATCTAATGTTATCCAAAAAAATCATAGTACATACTAATTTTAATCCATCACAATCACATGAAGTGAGGTATAACCGTAGTGTGTAAGTTGGCTCACAACACGCATACATGTGTTGTATATTGTCAAAACAGCTCATATTCCTACTTTTTTATTTCTAAGTGAATATTCATCATAACAGACTTTTTTGGATTTATAACAAGTTTCCATATTAGGCAACCATTTATTTATTTCATTACAATCGTGTTTTGAAGCATTGCTTGGGCAGTTACCAATCCTATGAGATGCTACCAGAAGGATGTCATCTCATATGTCCACAACTTTAGCATAATTATTACAATAAAAATATTATTTATATAGATATTAAACGAACGTGACCAAGAGGTTACTACCTTTGTGGTACACCACAGTTGCTTAGCTTATATTCACTATAAGTGTTACTATTTTAACCTCTAAACCTCTTTGGTAAAATATGATTTGAACCATATAATTTAACTCCAACAACACCAATGTTCTCCAGGACTACTAAACATCTTATTATGTTTGATGTATCAAATGCCTTTTGATAGATCCAAAAAAAAAGCCAATACATAAGACCCTTTTTTCTAACTGTTTCATTCACATAGTTATAAAGTCCTTCAAAAGAAGTTCAGTTCCCTTACCCTTTTGAAAAGCAATATTGATTCTCATTAATAATGTGACATTGATTCAAGAACCCTAGTATAGATATCAATAATATATATATATACCAGTACTTACTTATAAAAATGTTGAAACAATATGCGCAATATTTACTTGACGATGATAAATATAATATCTATATATATATATAAACGTGGTTGTGGAAATGGCCATAGTTATGATTTCGCAAGATATAAATCACACACACCTGAGCCTTTAAATACACAATAAACATTTAAAAAAAGTGGAATAATGCAGAAAATCATATAGATATAACACCTAATATTATGCATAAAATTATTAGTTTGCTTTCTTTTCTGTCCTTTCTCTGAAATTTGTGCGAAATGTTTTTTGCTAGTCGCAGTTTCAAAGTCAAAGCGTTACGGATACATGTTTATATTATATACATTTATTTAGTTTGATTGGAGGTGACGTCAAATTTTCAGAACGTAATCCGTATTTCACTGTACTATAAAAGAGTTCATGAAGTTTACACACAAGACACCACAGAGAAAGAAAAGGTTTAAATAGGAACAAAATCAAGTGATGTAGGGTGAAGCCATGTATTCTCCAGTTGTGGAGATGAAATGTGTCACCCACAGTAGTTCGCTGGCACTGAGACACTTAACTAAGTGTCTTTTATTCTGGCCAGTTTTACGTCTTAATTGTGTTTTCCTTACGTTATTCCTAACAACATATTAACAATCTCGTTTCATCATTGAATTGTGGATTTAATGTCTAAACACTATGTATAGTATATTGAGTTGATAAGTATAGCCCAATTTTTAACGCAATAATATTTTAGTTTAGTTTTTTTCTTAACAAGAGTCAAGTTTAATTTATTATCCAAAAAATCCAACCACCACCCTATACCCACCCCTGTGTCACAAAAACACACAATCCCCCACCCCCCCCTAATCCCAAATAACCACCGACACGAACACCACAAACCCTGGTCCAAACTACCACTCCACCAAAAACCATCCCCCCTTCGACCACCCAAATCCAAACCCACCCCTCACCAAACCCACAACCCGAACATAAACCCGCCACAACACAGCAACATACCCCGTCCACGCCCGTCAAACCCCCCCACCCCCCACCAAAAAACGCCCACCAGCACCTCAGCCACGCTCCACACCCCGATAAAAGTCCCCACACCAACTGTGTCCTGCCACTCACCCCACCGAAACCCCATAAATACCCAACCCGACCACACCCCCCAAACTTGCCCTGCCCCCGTTCAAACAGTGATCGAAACCAAGTGAAAAATCTTAAGTACGACCTCAATGGCATGTAAGGATGGCCCATATACCTCAAGCAATATTACTAACACAAGTTTCACTAGAACAGAAACTATTTGTTGAGAGAGACATTTTCCAAATAAAAGCTAAATGGGATTATGAGAATAGGTAAAACGGTTTATCGGAAAACACTATTGCGTGTAATAATAACTCATGTTTGAATCTATTTCATGTTTCAAATCGCCTGGCTACGCGATATCATTCACTCCAAGGTTCTGGATTTATATTTGATTAAAATTTCAAGAACGATTTCTGTGTAATTGCTTGTCAGTTTCATAATGGGCTTAGAGCAAATAATGAAGTGTTATGTTACATGCAAAAATTAATTTCCAGAATCATCACAATATCATTAAAGGTTAAAGAATCAGAATAATGGTGTGGTGATTACTATGATTTAATATTATAATAGTTATTATAATATTAAATAACAGGGTGTCTATTATGTCTGGAAACACCCCAAAATATATCCTTTTAATAATTTAAATATAAATTTGACAACCTCTTACAGAATCGTGATAGAGATTGGGCATCTTACTTTTGAGAACAATGTTTTGTTATGTCACACCAACGGGGACGTCCTGGCCGAGGGTATCGTGAATATTCTTAACGGAAGCCTATACCTTGTGATACATTAAATTTTAAAGGTAATAGCTTACTGAATTGATGCCAACAAACCGCATCTCAAGGGAATTATTCTAATCAAAAAATAGAGCATTTTTAGTATTGAAAATTTACTGATGTTCCAACAATTGTAATTTTAACTATGGTTCTTGCCACAAAATATGTGTTACACTAATTTTTTTTAGCATTTTGTTAAATGTTAAATTAAATAAAACAAAAAATTTCATTTTAAGCTGGTTCTATTAGCACAAATTTGCCAGTTTTTTATTACAGTACAATTATGGAAATACTTATGTTATTGATTTCTTATTACAAATAAAAAATAATGTGATGCTGTTTAGAAAAGTCTTCCAACAAACGTTTTTAACCTGCATTTGGTGTCAAAGCACATTGTTCGAACTGTGTTCCTTTACGGTTTGACAATGAGCCAATCTTGTGTAAAATGATTCGACAGATGTTGCCTAACATTTCTTCCAGTTATCAAAAGCAATCCTCCTCTATAATCCTGTTTCTTAGGTCTTACAAATTATGAGGCTTTCTTCTATAAACATGTGGGATTTTAAATGACCCCCATAGGAAAATAATCGATTGGTGACAAATCCGGAGATCTTGGAGGCCATTCGATTTCTCCTCTTCGGCCAATCCAATTTATGAGGAAACCTTAAATCCAAATACCTCTCTTACCTGTTCTCCCATAATGGGGTGGAGCACCATCCTGCTGAAAACCATACATTATCAAAGTATTCTCCTGATGCAATTTGAATAGCTGGGATTATTTCATTTTGGAGCATATTGTAGATAAAGTTCGCATTTAAATTTCCATTGATGAAAAAGGTCCAAAAAATTTTGTTACCTAAAATTCCAAACCATTACGTTCAGTTTTTGTGTGTTGCTGGTTAATGGGACTCAGTTAATCCAATGTGGGTTTTCACTAGCCCAGTAACGGCAATTGTGCCTGTTAACATTGCCATTTAGGAAAAAAGTTGCCTCATCAAAATAGTATGTTGGTCAGAAAATCTCTATTGTCATCACATTTGCGCATCACAAGTTCACAAAACTCAAACACTCTTCTGTCGTAATCGTCCTCACTTAACTGTTAGACTAAATGAACTTTAAATGGTTTGTATTTATTAAATTTCAAAATCTTACTCACAGACATAGGGTGCATAATCATGTTGCTGTGCAGCTTATTCTGAGCGATGTATGTGGGTCATCAATAAATGTTTTGCAAAACATCTAGTGCATGTTTCTTCATCTGTTGCAGATGGTATCCTACCCAACCTTTGCCGATTACGTACACTCCCTGTAAATTTCAAAACGCTCAATAGTTTTTGATATTGTTGAAACACTTATGGGATTCCTTTCTGGGAAAGTGTCATTAAACAAATTAACAAACTTCCCGATAAGATCTTTGACGTCGCCATATCCTCAGCATCATCAACAGAGTAATTCGTTCTCTTTCAGACAAATTCCATTAAAATGCAAAATAAAAACTGAACTACTGTAATTCGATAACTTGTTGACAGCAATGCTTCAGAGACACTGATTAACTCGACAGGAATGATATGACCTTTGATCCAATTGTAATTCCCAACCTTAGACCTGTCTAGTGAAAGCTCCATGCTCAAACAAACTGAAACCTGTAGGACCAGATGATTAATAACACAAATAATGTTTCTCCATAGGCTAGTGACCTTTTTCTCTTTAAACCTTCTGCTTGACTGGAAAAACACCAAGTACAAATTCATAAGTAAATCAGAGAAAGTGAGACTCATAAGTTTTATTCATTGTAATAAAAACTGGTAATTTTGTACTAATGAAAAACCAGCTTAGAAAAATAAATTGTTTATTTATTTTAATTGAACATTTAAAAAATGCGAAAAAATTAGTGTAACACATTTTTGTGCCAAGAACCATGTTAAAATTACATTGTTGAACATCAGTAAATTTTCCAATACTAAAAATGCTCTATTTTTCTGATAGGATAATTCCTTTGAGATGCGGTTTGTGGCATCAATTCAGTAAGCTATTACCTTTAAAAATTATTATCACAAGGTATAGGCTTCCGTTAAGAATAATTCACCGATACCCTCGGCAGGACGTCCCCCGTTGGTGTGACATAACAAACATTGTTTCCAAAAAGTAGATGCCCTATCTCTATCACGATTGCTAAGAAGTTTCAAATTTATATTTAAAATTATTAAAGGATAATATTTGGGTGTTTTCCGACATAATATATCAACACTGTATATAATTATTATAATATTATTATTATTATATAACAGTTATTATATTATTATTATATTATTATAAAAGTTTTCATTACTATTTTTCTTAACGAAGTCACTAATTTGAAAAAATAGAGTTTTTTGTATTTTTAATAAATCTAAAGATAGAACTAAGTTAATAAGGACAAACAGATCTTGAAAGAAAACCACCCATCAACAGAGGTTAAGAGTTAGAGAGAAAGAGATGAGAGAGAGAGAGAGCAGAAGAGAGAAGAGAGTGAAGGAGAGAGAGAGAGAGAGAGAGAGAGAGAGCGATGAGGAGGGGAGAGATGAGGATAGAGAGGAGAGGAGAGAGAGAGAAGAATCTTCGTAAATAATGAATCTTCAAAGAATTACCTATCATTTTTTCCTCTTGCAATCACTTTACTTATGTTTTAGGGCAATCATAATCGATGTTTTATAAACTAGCAATGACTGTTGGAGATTTAATCTGGCTTGACACACCAGATGCAGTTAAACTGTGTTCAACTCCGTAATCAAGCGTTAAAAACTTACACGGGAAGGCACTCTCGACCTTGACGCATCGTTGATGGGATTATTACCTGTCACTCCTCTCGCTATGTTTACGTCATTTGTCCAAAAATCTACCGAGAAATACACAATTTTTATTGGCTTTTCTCCAATTTAATTTCTTTGCAAGGCAATAATTCTTGTGGGAGCTATGTGTTTTATTGCAGTTTTAATTTAATATGTCTATAATCACCGAGAATGAATCTTAATTAACTACACGCTAACCTGATACTGTCGAATAGTTTTACTGTTTGTCTCGTTGTTTATTTTGCAAAAAAAAATTATTGAATTTAACGGGGTATAGTGAAAATGAATTAGCATTTTAACTTGAACAATATTTGTTAAATAATGAAAATTGTAAATACCTCCATTACCCCTTTAAATCAAGTTCAAATATTAAATTCCTATACAACATTTGAACCCGTACTGTTCGTACAATTTGAAAGTATAAAAATGTTTCACTTCACGTTCCTTTAGGTTCCAGTGAAGACTAAGCATTAGTTAGTATGTTAGTAATGCATAAGTTTAGAGTACTTATTGTCGACATTGATTTTAAGCAACTCTAATGTTTATACAAGACTTCAAAAAAATTCTCAATCCACTACAGAATAATTCCAAGTAAGAGTTTAATACATCTATCATAACTCTATTAGCCACAACTGTAGTTAGAGCTGGCTTATGGTTTTACGCATATATAGATGCAGCTAAAATTTAAACACGAGCTCTAAATTAAAAATGATGAATTTATATATTATAAAGGACCATATAAAAACTAATGTAAATCTATTTAAGTCCTCTAATTCACATAACAATATATGGAATATACTATTACAGTATACAAAACACCAAACTAAAGCTAGGTTAGATTGGAAGCTCGGTTAGCTCCTTCGACCACTTGGGATCGGAGAACGTTATGTGGGTTGCAGGTCTGTGTCTTGGCCTCATATTATTTCAATACTTAGTCTGCGATATATGAATCTTCAGCCTTGGAATACTAACACTATTTCGATTCAAGCCGTTTTTCCTTTAATGTAATATTAGCATTGAATGTAGGTTATAAATCATATTTAACAAAATAAATTCACTTCAAAATAGCTATAGCATTTACAAAATCCAAGGATTATATCTAAATTATGTCAGTGTTATTGTTTAATTCAAAGTTATTAAATCACCAAAAAAATCTAATTGAAACTATTAACTCCCGTTTTGTAATACCACTGTTTATTTAATCTTGGCTAAAGATTTTCTTGAGAAATATAATAGAAGAGAATTAATTGTAAAACGTTTTAATTTCCGGTCTTCTATCTAGCATATTACCATTTTTAGTGAACACTGTTTACTTTATTGTTAATAAAAATTGTCATGTATGAACATAAGTTTACTCTAAATTAAATCTTATTTTGTAGATATAACTAACAGTTGAAGATAAAAATAATATATTAAAAATTTACGTAAGACCCTGATCTATAGACATTGATTGAAGAATAAATACTCGCAAATATCAATAAGAAACTATACGTATAAAAAATATAGGTTGTAGATATTGTCCGGCGGTTTTGCAGACCTGTAATTTCAGAGCTTGGTTTATGGGAAAATTCTGGAATACGATTTTTGTCCACTATCCACAATTACCGATCAAAGTATGGCCCTAAAATTGGAATGTTTTACCGTTGGGGTTTTACGAGAAGATGGTTAAGTAATATTATTATTTTTCATGGAATTTCAAACTCAACAGACAACATTTCACAATACTGGGACGGTAAACATTTTAGAAATTTACTGAACTAACGCGAATGTTTAAAACCATAACTATCCAGCAGATTATAAAATATTTCTGGAATTTCCCTTAGCATTTTTCCGAAATTTCAGTTTTAGTATAGGAGAAATGGAGATGAGTAACTTAATGAATTGATTTTTTCCATTCCTGAAACAAACGAGAAAATTTACTTAAGCATTTCGGGCAACAGGTCCACCACAATTTTGACGCACTTAACATCAAATTTCTTTTTTGTTTACTGTGATCCACGACAGTTAAATAATGACGCTGTTATTGATTAAAAACACCCAAGTCCCATTTCTTAGGAGTTATATAATTGCACTACTTCTGTCCTTTATCACCGCTTAAACTTATTTAATGTTTTTAAACTAAAAGCATCTATAACCCAGATGTATATGAGATCTGCAATTATTAAGTTACTAGAAATCGTTTAATTATTATTGTTCTTTTCATGAATGTGAAAGATAAATAATATACCCAAAAAATGATTATTGGATTATTATAAATCTGCGTTATGTAATTAGTGCTTTATCAATAATTTCGTTTCCTTTCTAACCTTAATACCCGTGGTGGGGGCAGTCTGTACAGTCCCCCGATATACGGTATAGGTTTGTTTGTGGGAGATCCAATAAAGCTTAAAAAAAACTTACTGGTATTATTAAAAGCTATGTTATAGCTTAACTACTATTAACAGACTTACACCACTATATTCAATTTTATTTACATTTGTTAGTCTTAAAAGCATGAGGGGGGTGAGCTTTGAGGGAAACAAAACTTCGTATTTAAAACTTTATCTGCAACCCGCTGTTGAGGACTGAGCTCGGGGCTCAGTTTGAACGTTTTTTGTCTTATCTTTTCCACCCACCTCGGCCACTCAACCTTATCAGTCGGTGGGGGAGTCACTCCGTCAAGGTATTGATTTTTCTCTGCGCTGGTTGGGACTGTTTGGTTGAGGGTCAGCTGGTTTGACCTTGACTAGTTTACCGACCAGCTGTTCCACCGCACCGGCTACTGTTTCGGAAGCCGGTCAGACACGTTCGCGAGAAGCTAACTGTTCGTTTCTGACTGTTCTCAATGCTCTTCCCGTTTCCCCCATGGCATGGCTCAGCTCCTCTACTTTCGGCAGCGTAATTGTCTCTCCTCACCCTCTTAACTTTATTTTGTTGGTCGGTTTTTTCTCTCCCACGCAGACATAATATTATCGTAGTTTAGTTATAAGTAGTTTTATATATTATTTTGTTAACTTGTGTTCCTCGTGTACGATTGTTTCGTGTCGCAAAGTGTTCTTTTCCTGTCCTATCGTTACGTTCCTAAATTTGTTAATCTTTTTTATAATTATGACCAAATTTTAAGTTTTTTATATTTTTTGCGGCCACGGGCCTTTTTCTAATCGATTCCGTTCAGGCGAACGGAAAATTATTTATTTTAGTATCACCTTTGTTTTTTTTTAGTGTAAGCGAGACGTTACAGACTTTAGCAAAATTTTGTGGGACCTCGTGTTTTGTGTTTGGCGTTGCAAAATTGGATGGCAACATTCATGGTTTGTCATTTTATTGTTTAATTATTTAATTGCCTTAATAGTAGCGTGAACGAATTATAATTTAGATTATTGTTATTTGGGAATTAATGTACTTGTATATTAATTTGTTAAATTATTATAATCTATTTATTAAGGCAGGCCTACCTTACAATTTAATAAATTTTAATAATTAAAAATGTAAATTATTATAATAATTATTAATAGAATGATTTAAAATCCCAGCGAATTATAGTATACCAGTTAAAATGTTATTTACGGCTTAATCATTTTAGTAATGGCTGTTCTAGCCTATGCAATATTTAATAATTGTCACCAAGTAGTGATCTCTTAAAAATACTTGGTGTCTGAGTTGAGATTATTTGTAGGAAACAGTTTTTCAATACTTAAATAGGTACTGTTCGAGTTACAGATCGTTTATTTTTAATTGTTAAATTTAAAAATATTTTATATATAACTTTGTGGGCAAACATAATTAAGTTTTTATATTATTTTCTCAGGTTACAATAACCATTTTTCTAAATATCTACTGGTTATTTTGGGATTACATTAGGGTCCCCGTTGAGTGCCGTCAGCAGGACCTGGTGGCGGCGTAGTCTGCCCCAATGAAACCGTAGAGAAAACCGAAAACTGAATGCCACCCGTGCCTCCTGCCAGCGCTTCCTGTAACCGGACATTCCAACCGTGAGAGTAGTTTATGTGCTCATATTCATTTCAATCTGGAACAAGGTTGGATCCCAAAATGTTTTTACTTTTTCTTATACTGAACTTGCGAGGAATTGGAGGTTGCAGGGAGAAGCGCTGCCAGATATTTATATCTGAGGAGGGCCAGTGTTAAGACTAGTGTGTATTTAGTTTAGTTACATGAACTGCAAGGGAGGATCTTCATCTTTAATTCGGATTCGATGAGGCAACTAAAGCCCCCGCATCCTTCGAAAATCGGCTTTTAAATATTTTTTTTTTTACTTTTTGGCTACAAAACCTGAAACCAAAATTACTTTTTTAAAAATAGTGGGCCTAGAGAATTTCAACACACTCTTTTCCCTCCTCCCCTCAGTTCATAAATAATAAATACAAAACACTTACCATGTTAAAGATAAATTTTTCCTACATGCCGTACCTGAAAATTGTTATTTATTATATCAAATCTCCTATAATTATAGTTATTTTATTTTTATTATGTTTATTATTTATATTTATTATGATACTGTCTATATTGGAATTTTATCATTTTGTTATTTTAGTTTTTTAAGTTACGCGGTGCACCGTGGTGCTGAAGTAATTGTATTTTTGTATAAAAATGTTCGACCACCATCTTTAATTATAAATCAAAGTTTTCGAAGTCTTGTCTCTCTATAGTCTCTCTTACCCACTAGTGGTCAATGTGTTTTTTTTTATGCGTTGCTCCGTGAGTTTGGGGAGGGGCGCGCTTCGAGACCCTCCTTGTCTTTTTTCGCTCACTTCGAATCAAAAATGGTAGCAGAGCGTGGTTACGTGTTTTTAACCCTCCTGCGGGCCCGGGGGTTTTGTATTGCCAACTGGTGGTCGAGAGGGAATGAGATGGATTTGTTGGTTTGTTGACTTTCCTGCGCACTGTGCCGTCTCGCTGTGCTATTTTTTTCGCTCGATCGCCAGGAAGTGTGTTGAACCTTTGTTTATTAATTTCCTGATTATTTCTTTACTTGTGTGTTTTTGTTATACTTTTGTCCATCGTTGTTTTTTTTCTGGTTTTGTTACTGTGGTACGGCGGTAGTGGTTTTTTGTTGCGGTTATTTTGGTTCCGCTGCCCCTGTTTCGTGGTCTGGCAGGAAATTCTGGGGGACCCTGCTGAGGAGTGTTGGTTTACTGCATTCCACTTGTCCGCCTTAGGTTATTGCTTTGTTAGTCCGTTGACTTCGAGTCAGTGTGTTGCGTTGTTAGTCTGTCTGTCTTTATTTTATTTATCATGGCCAGTCTCCTCTGGTGCCTGAATCTGAATACTTGTTTAAGGTGTGATTCTCCCATTTTGAGTATGTTGGCTCCGTGGGCCATCACTCCGGGTGTTCCGACTGCGAGTCCGGATGCGGAAGCAACTGTCGGGGATAACATGGGACCTGGGACAGTACCTGGCCTAGAGATCTTGACCATTCCAAGAAGCAGAGTGCCTATTTTAGAAGGACTAAGTTTGGAGACGTTTGTGAGAATAGTCAGGAGGACTGGTTGCGGAGTCCGTCTAGCCCTACTGGACCAGAGAGGGCTAGGTTAATTTGTCCCGGCTAACCCATCTACATTATGAAGGCAGTCCGCTACTTAGAGCAAATGACTTACTATTTTCTGGTGATAAGGAGTGGTTGGTAGGGAACGCCATCGTCACCTTTGGTTGACCTGCGGGGGACTGTAACTCGTGAGAGGGACGAGGGGGCAAAGGCTCCTGAAAAAACTTTGTCTGCGATTGGACCTCTGCTGCGGCTGTTTAAGGGTTGAATAGTCCCGGATCCCATGACTCAGTTGTTGCTGATTTGATGTGGGGCGGGGCGTCAGGGGTTCTGTCTGGTGTAGACGGGGCCACGGTGGGGGAACTGTGACCCAAATTGCCGTGCTGGATCTGGAGGGACTGGACGGACTGTGGTGACGGGATCCATTGCTTCAGTATCACAAGCTTTCCAAAACCCACTTACCCCGTTGCTTGCATGCGAACATTTACCTACGGTGGACAATGGTCTAGATACTGCGAAGCTTTGCTGCGGTTTCTAATCTGAGATCCTGCCGGAGCTGCATTGACTTGCCTGGTCATTCAGGCGAGCGAGCCTTCCTGCATGTCATCTCTCCGTTTTGTATAGGCCAACTTTGGGTGACTGTCCTGGTTCGAGTTCTCCAGAAGGGGTGGTACCCTGGATGATTTTTTCATTGAGGGAGGCAGTGGTATTTCTTTTGTTCCTGGTCCGTTGAGGGTAACCGTCTCCGTGTGGGAGAATCATTCTTTAGGCCTCAGGGCAACGAAGAGAGTTTTGGCAGACAAGTTTGTGGCCGAGGTGAGGGACACTGATAGGGAGTTAAGGCTCGATATCCCCGAAAGGTAACTGTGGTCACCAACCATTCTTGAAGGGTCTCAATCACTGGAAGAGAGGTCCCGTCTAGTTTTTTGCTGGTCGCCCTTCCACCTTTTTCTGAACTGGTACCGTCTGTGTAACATTGTTTCGCGCAGCGTGCAGTTTGCTGCACCGGCCAGAGGGGCGGAAGAAGAACAATCATCGTTCCAAATCCAGCCCTCCAGGGGCTGTCACGGCCGTACAGAATCCCGTGGATGGCTCACATCACTCTGGTGGGCTTCGTCTAACCCATCCTGGCTATGCCTCGAGGTGAACGAGGTCCATACTCGTCGCGGAGTGGTCCTAGGAGATATCGCAACTGGTCCAAAAAACTTCAAGATCAAAGGGGGGGTTTTATCTGAAGTTCCCCCGAGGTCTAAGAAAAAATTATCAAAAAAATGTAGTACCTGTGCGAAAAACTTTGATTAATAGTTTGGACCACTATGAGCCTAGCAGAAAATGGAAACCTACGTCTTAGGACAGCACTCTTCGGTGCTGCCCTCTATATCAATATCTTAGTGAGGGATACTCAGTGCATAAGGACCTAGTTTGATTCCGGGTCCCAGCCTGTGAGCCTCATCTCTTCCCGTCTTTTTGAAAGCACCATTTCGAAGGTTAGGTTTGGTAGAAGCACACTGAGGAGTTCTTCTTTAACTTGCTGGACCTGCTTCTAATTCCCCTCCTTCCCAATTTCGCGAGGAAGGGCTTCAATCAAGTTTAAGTTTGAATGTTTTTCATGGGGTGTGCCGAGCTTCCTTGTGGCCCAAGACCTGAGCATGGACTGTATTTTTGGGTGGGGACGGGGGAGGCGCTCGTGGTGCCGGGACCGGCGGGCCGTGGCAGAGTCGCGGGCGCGACGGCGGGCACCCGGGAGGCTCGCCACTACCTAGCGGTTTTGACATACAGGTGGTAATGGCGGAGGACCGCAGGGGAGTGAGTGCATGCGGGGCGGGATGCCGATGGAGTAGCCATAGACCGGGCCCGTGCCCTGAGGGGCCTGGAAAGGGGCGGGCCGCTGTTGGTGGAGTAGGGGCAATAGGGGGACCGTGCCCGCGGGCGGGCGTAAACGGGGCGGCGGTGGGCCGGCGGCCAGGGGCGACCTAGAAGCCGACCCAGTCAGGGGGTGACCGGGATGGGGGACGGGGCGTCTGGCCCCCGGAAATTTTATTCAAATAAGACAGTTTGGTGCTAGATTCTTTACAGGCGGGGCCTGAGTCTATATTATCAAATTCAATCCGGCGAGTGTCAGTCCCCCTTTTTCTGATTAAAATTCATATCGACACCCGCAAGGTTGGTGAGGTGGAGTAGAGAGTGGTGTGTGAGGAAGGTTCTTCGCCCCTAGGGACCCGTTCGGTCTCACTTTTGGATGGATGAGGAGGCAAAGCTGGAGTTCTCCGTGAGCTTTGCTCAAGGATTTCCGGATTGGTCCTCAACCCCAAGCTCGGTTCTACCTACCATCTTATTGAAAATGAAATTCGTTCTGACTTGACCACTCAGCTCAGTACGCTCCCACCCCCAAAAAAAATTTTTTACAAGTTGGCTCCTCTAAAGATGGAGGTTATGAGTGGTATCATTCAAGGATCTCTTGGATCAGAGGAGTTATTCACTCCTTGCCAAGAAATCTCATCGTATGGCCCAGTCCAGCGTTCTTTGGTTCCAAAGCCGAATGGAAAAAATCGTATGGTTGGTCGACCTAAGAAAAACTTAATGCCAAGATTGAAATAGACCTCAGTGCCTCTCCCCCCCCCCCCGATCTCCATTTCTGCTTTTGATTGTGTTCGGTAAGGCCAAAATTTTTTACTATATTTGATTTGAACCCAAGCGTATCATCTCAGATTACCGTTTAAGAAGAAAATCACGTCCTCTCACGGCCTTCTGTGTTCCGTGGGAATTTGTATCGAGTACCGATCTGTGCCGAATGGAGCTAGCTGTGAGGGCCCAAACGTTTAACTAGGTTGCTTGACTCCATCTTCCACGATGTGAAAGTTCAGCGTATGTCTTTGATTATCTTGATGAACCTTCTGGTCTAAACAGTGAGGTCTTTTCACGGAACACGTTAAACATTCTTGAGGTATTGGTTAGTTAGGTTGGGTATTTGGGCTGTCCTTAACAGTCAATTCCGGAGAAGGTTATGAAGGTCGTATACGCCAAGTCTGAAATATCGTTTCTTGGTCCACCTCGTGTCGTCTATGGGGGGTAATCTATAGACCCTACCTGGCCCAGGACCCAAGGCATTCGGGGATTTTTCCTCCTCGAAGGATGCCAAGGGTGTTGCCGAGTATTTCATCGGCATTGTTAATTTCTACCGTAGTGTTTATTCCTGACGTTTGACGAGGTGGCCGCCCCTCTGAAAACGCTTTAAGAAAGGAAAGAGGCAAAGTTCGGTTGAGGAAAAGTGGGTGAAAGAATCAGGAACGAGCTTTTCAATCTGCGATTAGGGAGGCTAATTATCCAACCTCCTGTTGCTGCGAATACCGGACTTTAGTAGGCCCTTCATCTTGCAGGACTGACTCCTTCATCCTGTGGCTGTAGGGAAGCTGTGCTTTCTGAAGGAGTTCGACGGCGCTCGGCAACCAATAGCTTTTGCATCTAGGACCTCTGAACCCTTCAGGAAAATGAAAATCTTTCTAACTTTGTATGAGCTGGAGGTGTCTGGCGGTCGTTTTTCCGGCATGGGATAAGTTTCGGACTGGTTCCTAGAGCATTTCCCGAATTTCTGCTTGACAAATTCAGGCTCTTTCCTGGCTATTGGCCCAATCCTCGACAACTCGGGAAGATTGGTCGCTGGTTTGTAAAAATTTGCTTGGCCTTTGAATTCAGGGGGGGTGTGCAGCACATTCGCGGCACACAAATCGTCGTCGCCGATGCTCTTATCTAGAATGTATCATCTACCCAGCGATCCTGTTGATTCTCAAGGACCGTTGTGTGGGGACTGTGGATGTTGGATTTCCCTGGCTTACTGTCCTTTGAGAGTTTTGGCTCCTCACCAACTTCAAAGACCCCGAGTTGTCATAAACACTCATTGGTTGAAGCTCCAGGAGGGAGAAGAAGCCCCACTCTCCTTACTTCTTGTCCAAGGGTTGTCCTCTGCTGTCGTGCCCGACGCGGAGAGTGGGTACCCAAGATTTGTTTCCTGCCGAGTGCCCCTCATACCCGATGGTCTTTTTCCTATTTTTCATGTTTCTCCCGTGGGCGGGTCCCATTTAGGGATTCACAAGACACATCGCTAAAATCAGAGATAAGTATCATCTGGACTGGAAGAGTATGTGACTGAGACAGTGCTGCGGTAGAGTACGAGCTTGTCATCGCTTTTTGCTCGGTCAGTTAAACCAGCACAAAATACCAAATTAGGAACTTCCTTTCCTCCGAAGGGCGCGGTAGCCGGCCTCTTTGGAAAAATGTGTTAAATTGACTAGTGTGGGGCCCTTTCGCCCGTTAGCAAGTCAGGGAACACCTCCCTGCTTGTCGCTGTAGATGCTTTCTCTAAGTTTTGCTGGTTGGTTGATTCCCTCTTAGGAGAAGTGACTACGGCGTTCGACTCACCGTCAAGGCCAACTCATGTCCCGCCCATTCTACCAAAATTTTGGAGTGCCCCGCCACCATCGTCTCAGATAAAATCGGCACACAATTCCGTGTCGAGGGAGTTTCCCATTCGCTTCTGTTTTTGGCAATGGAATCAAACAGCCCACATGTTTACGACATCTCCTTACTACCCCCAGCCCTTCTCATGCTGAGCGGTTCAACCGCAATCTCAGAGCCGCCCTCCATCGCTTAATCAACGTCGAGAAATCAATACAATGACCTGGAGTTGAAAAACCTGAGGCTGGCTTACAGCTTAGACCTTCACTTCATGCTCTTCACGAAAGTCAATGATTTCCACGCCTTTTCAGGTTCATGTTTAGTCGTCCTCCTTCTGATCACCTTGTGCTAATCACTGGAGTCCCTGGATAGAGTCCTTCTACCAGATGCCTTGGTACTCCCAATGGTGAGTTGACACTTGCGACCCTTGGGAAGACAGTTCAGGGTTTAAGCTCCTACAAGTCCTAGGGAAAAGGGTTGAGTGGAGAAAAATTCAATAAAGGGACGTATTGCTTAACCCCTTTCCCAGGTGGGGGAGATCTTGTCTTTTGTTAAGGCCACATCCGGTCAGTTCGGCCGGTGGATAAACGGGCAGAGCAAAACTTATTGCTATCCGGTGGACAAGGTCCCCACCGGATTCTTTGTTTTGTCTCCCAACCAGTTTCTGGCTGAGGTTGGTTTGATCACCGTATCTGGGGAGGTTATGGCGGAAGGCCTCACGTCTTCTCATCTGAAGGCCTTCCGTGGTGATCACCTGCTGGTCATCGCTCTGGATAACTGCGTTGCGGCCTGCAGGGGTGTGTCCGGGGAAAAAAAACTGATCACCTTGGTTTTCTTCTGTAGTGTCGTTTTACTCTCTTTCTCTTTTCTTCTTTCTCCCAAGAGAGGCAACCTCTCAAAATTTCAGGGAGGATCGTGTTTTTTGTCTGCCTCACTGCTCAGGACTTCTTCGTTTTCCTGTTAGGTTTCTCGACTTCCCGTATCACTGTTGCTCAGAGCTTGTTGATGTTGGTTTCCTTCTATTTCAGTGGGGAGAGGTTTTGTTTGGGGTTGCACCTTTTTAGTGGGGGAGGTTGATCGGGGACTCCCCCAGTTTGAACGTGTTGTGTTTGTCTTAACCTTCCCACCAACGGCCACTCTTATCAGTCGGTGGGGGAGTCAACTCCGTTCAAGTATTGATTTTTGCCTGGGTTGGTAGATCTGTTTGGCTTGAGGTCAGCTGGTTGACCTTGACTAGTTTACGAAGCAGCTTTGTTTCACCGGCAACCGGGCTACTGTTCTGGAGCGGTGTCAGACACGTTCGGAGAAGCTACTGTGTTTCTGACTGTTCTCTGCTCTTCCCGTTTCCCATCGCTGGCTAAGCTCCTCTATCTTACGGCAGGTAATTGTCCTCTCTCACCCCTCGTTAACTATTATTTTGTTGGCGGTTTTTCTCTCCCACGCAGCACATATATTATCGTTATTTTAGTTATAAGTTGAGTTTATATATTATTTTGTAAACTTGTGTTCCTCAGTGTTACGTTGTTCGTGTCGCAAAGTGATCTTTCCTGTCTATCGTACGTTCTAAATTTGTAAATTGTTTTAACTATGCCAGTTATGTTTTTAAATTTTTTGCGTCCGTGGCTTTCTAATCGATCCGTTCGGCGAACGGGAAATTATTTTATTTAGTATCACCTTGTTTTTTTTTGTGTGTAAGCGAGACGGTACAGACTTTGCAAATTTTGTGAACCTCGTGTTTTTGTGTTGCGTTGCAATAAATGGATTGGCAACATTCATGATTTTTCATTTTATTGTTTAATTAATTTATATTGCCTTCTATAGTAGCGTGAAACGAATTATTTAATTTAACTATTGTTATTTGGAATTAATGTACTGTTATTATTTTGTAATATCTTATATAATTATTATTAGGCCTACCTTACAATAATATTTTGATAATAAAATTTAAAATTATATATTATAATATTATAATAGAATGATTAAAAATCCAGCGAATTATAGTTACCAGTAAATGTTTTTACGCTTAAATCATTTAGTATGGCTGTTCGTAGCCAATGTAATATTTAATATTGTTCACCAAGTAGTGTATCTTTAAACACATACGTTGGTGTCTGAGTTATTTTGTAGTAGGAAACAGTTTTTCAATACTTAATAGGTACTGTTAGTTACAGATTCGTTATTTTTAATTGTTAAATTTAAATACCTACATTTTATATATTTTACTTTGTGGCAAACTTAATTAAGTGTTTTTATTATTTCTCAGGTTACAATAACATTTTTCTAAAATATCTATACTGGTTATGTTGGGATTCATTAGGGTACCCGTGAGTGCCGGTCCAGCGGGACTGGTGCCGGCCGATAGGTCTTGCACAATGAAACAACTGAAACCAAAACTGAGATGCCCGTGCCCCGTGCCTGCCAGCGCTTCCGTGTACCGGCATCCAACCGGCACGGAAGTTTTTGTGTCATATTCATATTCTTTTTCACTCTGGAACAAAGGTTGGATCCCAAAATGTTTTTTACTTTTTGTTATACATGAACTTGCGTGGATATTGGGTATGCAGGGGAGCGCTGCCCAGAAATTAGTTCATTAAGATATGGAGGAGGGCCCGTGGACAAGTGGTAAGATAGTGTGCTATTTAGTTTTGTTACATGAACTGAAGGGGCGAGGATTTCATCTTTAATTTCGGTATTCGTTGGAGGCAAAATAATGCCCCCGCCTCCTTCGAAAATCGGCTTTTAACATATTTTTTTTTTACTTTATTTTTCTTATACTAACCTGAAACCAAATTCACTTTTATAAAATAGCTGGGGACCTAGGAAATCAACAAAAACCTTTTCCTCCACCTCAGTTCATTAACACTTACCAGTTAAAGATAATTTTTCCTACATGCCGTACCTGAAATTGTTATTTATATATCAAAAATCTCCTTATATTATATATTTTATGTATTATTGATGTTTATGATTTCTATTTTATCTTATGTTATTGTCTATATTTAGTAATTTTTCTTCTTTTGTTATTTAGTTTTTTAAATCTACGCGGTGGCACCGTCGGTTGCTGAAGTAACTTCGAAATTTTTGTATATAAAAAGGTTCGCCACCTCTTTAAATTATAAATCACGTTCTCGAAGTCTCTGTCTCTCTTTGTCTCTCTATCCCCACTAGTGGCATGTGGTTTTTTTTTATTGCTTTGACTCCGAGTTTGGGTAGGGGCGCGCATTCCGAGACCTCCTGTCTATTTCGCTCTTACTTCTGAAACAGAGACAGGAGTAGGAACATATTCAAACTAAGAAAATTAAAACGTGTAACGAAAAACCCACCTTAACACAGTTGTCTCTAGATTGAAGCTAGACTCATACAGGGCGTGTGTTCTTTATGTATATTCTTTCTTGTACGGTAGGGTCATAAAATGTACACGTTTTGAACGTATATCAAATGTTGGATCGTGGCACCATGCAGCAAATTATAAATTGTGTTTGGAAATATAAATTCCTCAAACCGGATGTGTTTATGCACGTGTAAACCATTAACACAACGTTGGCTTACGATAGATGCAGACAAGTTCTAAAAATTGTATACATTTTAATTAGAAATAAATGCTTTAAAAACGTTGTTTGCGGAGCCGGAAAGACTATATTATATTCTATAATTACTTAACTAAAAATGGAATAGTAATACTAATTTCAATATTTTTAAATTAAAAATTATTTCATAATATATTACTGAGAACTTTAGTACTGATATATGGTTTTAAAAATATTTTATATAATCCTCTTTGTATACAAAAACGATATCGCGCTAGTTCTAATCAAACTATCAAACATACCAACACTAAGCTAGTAACAAAGTATTTAAGTGTAAATTAGTTCGATCCTTTACTCACTTATAACGATGTCCATAAATTACATTGCAAATAATATATTGCTTATTGACTAGACATTTATTGAAGAATTATTTTACACGAAAGTTGTGGGCAATTAAAAATGAAGAAAATTTGGGAATATTTATTTATGAGACAGTTGTATCGCTAACCCACATTGCGTGATAAAATAACAAGATTAGTACAAATTTACTAGTAGCCACTTTACTAATAATTTTTTTTTACAGATATCTCAAGTTTTTTCTATAGTTTCATAATACTATACTATTATGAAACTATAGAAAAACATGAGATATCTTAAAAAAAATTATAGTAATTGGCTACTAGTAAATTTGTACCTAATCTTGTATTTTATCACGCAAATGTGGTGCGATAAACAGGGGGGGGGGGGGGGGGGGGGGGGGGGGGGGGGGGGGGGGGGGGGGGGGGGGGGGGGGGGGGGCTGTCTCAAAAAATATTCCAATTCTTCATTTTAATTCCACAACTTTGTGTAAAATAATTCTTCATAAATGTCTACAATCAAGCTATATTATTTCGCAAATGTAATTATGGACTCGTTATAAGTGGTTGAAGGAAACTAATATACACTTAAATACTTGTTACTGTGTTGGTATTTTGATATTTTTAAACTAGCCGATTCGTTTTGTATCAAAGAGGATAATAAAATATGTAAAACCTATATAAGTACTAAAGTTCTCATTAATATATATGAAATAATTTTAATTAAAATATTGAAATTAGTATTACTTCCATTTTAGTTAAATTATAGAATATGAATATAGTTTTCCGGCTCGCACAACGTTAAAGCCATTATTTTCTAATTAAAATGTATACAATTTTAGAACTTGTCTGCATCTTCGTAAGCAACGTGTTTAAGGTTTAACACGTTCATAAACACCTCAGGTTTGAGGGATGATATTTTCCCAACACAATTTATAATTTGCCATGGTGCCACGATCCCAACATTTGTATACGTCAAGAACGTGTACATTTATGACCTCCGTACAAGAAAAATATACATAAAGACACAGCCCTGTAGAAGTCTACTTCAATCTAGAGATCAACAGGTTAAGTGGTTTTCGGTTTCCACGTTTTAAATTTTCTTATTTGTGAATAAGTTCCTACACTGTCCTGTTCAGAGTAAGCGAAATAGACAGGAGGTCCTCGGAATAAAGCGCGCGCCCTACCCAAACTCGGAGCAAAGCATAAAAAACCACATGCACTAGTGGAAAGAGAGACAAAGAGAGCAAGACTTCGAGAACTGTGATTATAATTAAAAGGTGGCGAACATTTTTATACAAACATTCAATTACTGTCAGCACCACGGTGCACCGCGTAATTTAAAAACTAAATAACAAAAGTATAAAATTCTAGATATAGACAATACCATAATAATTAGAAAGAATAACACAAAAAATACATACTAAAATATTAACGATTATGATATATAAATAACAATTTCAGTACGGCATGAAGGAAAAATTATCTTTTAACTGGTAAGTGTATATGAACTGAGGGAGGGAAAAGGTTGTTGAATTTCTAGCCACTATTTTTAAAAGTAATTTGTGTTTCATTGTTTGAAGCCAAAAGTAAAAAAAAATATTTAAAGCCGTGATTTTCGAAGGAGGCGGGGGCTTAGTGCCTCCTCGAATCCGAATTAAAAGATGAAATCCTCCCCTTCATTTCATGTCACTAAACTAAATACACACTAGTCTTAACACTGGCCCTTCCTCCAGATCTAATATCTGGCAGCGCTCCCCCCCTGCAACCCCAATCCTCGCAAGTTTCAGTATAAGAAAAGTAAAAAACATTTTGGATCCAACCTTGTTCCAGATGTAAATGATATGAGCACATAAACTCCGTTTGGATGCCGTACAGGAGCGCTGGCAGGGCACGGGGCATCAGTTTTGGTTTGCAGTTGTGCATTGCAGACTCCGCCGCCCAGTCTCCGCTGACGGCACTCACGGGACCCTAATGTATCCCAACATAACCAGTAGATATATAGAAAATGTTATTGAACCTGAGAAATCATACAAACTTAATTATGTTTGCCCACCAAGTATATATAAAATATTTAAATTTAACATTAAAAATAACGATCTGAGTAACTAACAGTACCTATTCAGTATTGACAAACTGTTTTCCACAAATAACTCAGACACCAAGTATTATTAAATACACTACTTGTGACAATATTTAAATATTACAATAGGCTAGAACAGCCATACTAATATTAAGCGTAAAAACATTTAACAGGTAACTATATTTCGCCTGGATTTTAATCATTCTATTATAATATATAATATAATTTAAATTTTATTATTAAATATTATTGTAAAGGTAGTCCTAATAGTAATTATATAATTTACAATATAACAGTACATTAATTCCCAAATAACAATTGTTAAATTTATAATTTCGTTCACAGCTACTATAAGGCAATTAAATAATTAAACAATAAAATGAAAATCATGAATGTTGCCAATCCAATTTTGCACGCAAACACAAAACACGAGGTCACAAATTTGCAAAGTCTGTACCGTCTCGCTTACACTAAAAAAAACAAGTGATACTAAATAAATCATTTCCGTTCGCCCTGAAAAAAAACAAAAATAAAAGAAAAAAAAAAAAAAAAAAAAAAAAAAAAAAAAAAAAATAAAATAAAAAAAAAAAAAAACGAAAAAAAAAGGAAAGAATAAACAAAATAAAAAAAAAAAAAAAAAAAACAACGGATCGATTAGAAATCAATGGGCGCAAAAATATAAAAACTAACTGGCATAGTTTTAAAAAACAAATTTACAAATTTTATAACGAACGATAGAGCAGGAAAGTAACACTTTGCTGACACGAACAACGTACACGAGGAACTCAAGTTTACAAAATAATAATAAACTACTTATAAACTAAACACGATAATATATGTCTGCGTGGGGGAAAGAAAAACCGCCAACAAAATAAAGTTTAAGAGGGTGAGAGAGACAATTACCTCCGAAAGTAGAGGAGCTAGCAGCCATGGGGAAACGGAAGAGCAGAGAACAGTCAGAAACACAGTAAAGCTTCTCCGAACGTGTCTGACCGCTCCGAACAGTAGCCTGTGCCGGTGAACAAGCTGGTCGGTAACTAGTCAACGGTCAACCAGCCTGACCTCAACCAAACAGTCCAACAGGCAGAAAATCAATACTTTGACGGAGTGACTCCCCACCGATGATAAGAGTGGCCGTGGTGGGAAAGTAAACAAACACGTTCAAACAGAGCCCGGGCTCAACCTGCCCTCAACACTAAAAAGGGTGCAACCCACAATACAAAACACTCCCCACTGAAAGAATAACCAATCACGCTCAGGCACAGATACGAAGTCGAGAAACCTAACAGGAAACGAAGTCCTGAGCAGAGGCGACAAACACGATCCTCCTGAAATTTAGATAGGTGCCTCTCTTGGAGAAAAGAAAGAAAAGAGAAAGAGATAAAACGAACCACCTACAGAGAAAACCAAGGTGATCAGTCCCGCGGACACCCCCCGCAGCCGCACCAGTTATCCAGGCATGACCAGAGGTATCACCCAACGGAAAGGCCTTCAGATGAGAAACGTGGGCCTTCCGCGCATACCTCCCCCGATAACGGATCAAACCAACTCAGCAGAAATGGGGAGACAAAACAAAGAATCCGGTGGGTACCTGTCCCACCGAATAGCAAAGGTTTGGCTGCCCGTTTATCCACGTCCGAACTGACCGGATGGGCCCTTACAAAAGACAAGATCCCCCACCTGGAAGGGGTTAGCAATACGTCCCCTTATTGAATTTTCTCCTCCCCCTTTCCCAAGACTGTAGGAGCTTTAACCCTGACTGCTTCCCAAGTGTCCACTCACATTGGGAGTACCAGGCACTGTAGAAGACTAGCCAGACATCCAGAGATTATACAATGGTATCAGAAGGAGGACGACAAAACATGACCTGAAAAGGCGTGGAATCATGACTTTCGTGAAGAGCAGAATTGAAGGCTAACTGAAGCAGCTCAGGTTTTCAACCCAGGTAGTTTGGGTTTCTCAGCGGGATAAGCGATGAGGGCGGCTTCTGAGATTGCGGTGAACTGGCGCTCAGAGCATGAGAAGGCTGGGGGTAGTAAGGAGAAGTCGTAACATGTTTGATTTCCATGCCCAAAACAGAAGCGATGAAACTCCCTGACACGAATTGTGTGCCTTTATCTGAGACTAAAGAGGCGGGCACTCCCAAAATTATGTAGAAGTCGGGACTTGAAGTGCCTTGACGGAGCGCGCCGTCCGTGCACTTCCTAAGAGGGATTCAACCAGCAAAACTCTAGAGAAAGCATCTACAGCGACAAGCGGGAAGGTGTTCCCTGACTTGCTACTACGGGAAAGGGGCCCCACATAGTCAATGAACACTTTTTCAAGAGGCGCTCCCGCCACCTCGGAGAAAGAAGTCCTAATTTGTATTTTGTGCTGGTTTACTGACCTGCAAAGATGACCAGCTCGTAACTCATACCAGCAATGTCTCTGTACATACTCCTTCCAGATGAACTTAATCTCAGATTTTAGCGATGGTTTGTGAATCCCTAAATGACCGCCCACGGGAGAAACATGAAAATAGGAAAAGACCATCGTATGAGGGTCGGACTCGCTATAACAATCTTGTGACCAACCTCCGCGTCGGGCACGACAGCGGAGACACCCATGGACATGAAGTAAGGAGAGTGGGCTTCTCCCTCCTGGACTCAACCAATGATGTTTGACAACTCGGGTTCTTGAAGGTTGGTGGAGAGCCAAAACGCTCAAGGCAGCAGGGAAATCCAACATGCACAGTCCACACAACGTCCTTGAGAATCAACAGGATCGCTGGGTAGATATACATTCTAGAAAGAGCATCGCGACGACTTTTTGTGTGCCGCGAATGTGCTGCCACCCTGAATTCAAAGCGCAATTTTTACAACCCAGCGACAATCTTTCCCGAAGTTTCGAGGATGGGCCAATAGCCAGGAAAGAGCCTGATTGGTCAAGCAGAAATTCGGAATGCTCCTAGGAACCTCCCGAACTTATCCATGCCCGAAAACGACCGCCATACACTCGCTCATAAATAGGAAGATTATCTTTTCCTGAAGGGTCAAGTCCTAGATGCAAAAGCTATTGGTTGCCGAGCGCCGTCGAACTCTTAAGAAAGCACAAGCTCCTACAGCACAGGATGATGATTCAGTCCTTCAAGATGAAAGGGCCTACTAAAGTCCGTGATTCGCAGCACAGGAGGGTTGGATAATTGCCTCCCTAACAGTTGACAACTCGTACCTGATCTTCACTCCAAACGAACTTTGCCTCTTTCCTTCTTAAAGCGTTCAGAGGGGCGGCACCTCGTCAAAGTCAGGGGGGGGAATAAACCTACGGTAGAAAGTAACAATGCCGATGAATCTGGCAAACACCCTTGGCATCCTTCGTAGGAGGAAAAATCCCGAATGCCTGGGACCAGGCAGGGACTATAGATACCCCCCGAGACTACACGAGGTGACCCAAGAAACGCTATTACAGAACTTGGCGTAAGACAACCCTCTCCGATTGACTGTAAGGCAGCCCTAACCCAACCTAACCAATACCTCAAGATTTTTAACGTCGGTTCCGTGAAAGACTTCACTGTAGACCAGAAGGTCATCGAAGATAATCAAAGACATACCTGAAACTCACATCGTTGGAAGAAGGAGTCAAAGCAACTCTAGTTAACGTTTGGGCCCCCACAGCTAGCTCCATCGGCACAGATCGGTACTGATACAAATTCCACGGAACACAGAAGGCCGTGAGAGGAACGTGATTTCATCTTAACGGAATCTGATGATACGCTTGGGTTCAAAATCAACATATAGTAAAAAATTTGGCCTTACCGAACATCAAAAGCAGAATGGAGATCGGGAGAAGCACTGAGTCTATTTCAATCTTGGCATTAAGTTTTCTATTCGACCACCATACGCTTTTTTTCCATTCGGCTTGGGAACCAATAACGCTAGGACTGGCATACGATGAGTTTCTTCGCAAGGAGTGAATAACTCCTTGATCCAAGAGATCCTTGATGAAACCACGCATAACCTCCATCTATAGAGGAGCCAACTTGTATTGGTGGGAGCGTACTGGCTGAGTGTCAGTCAGACAATTTCATTTTCAATAAGATGGGTAGAACCGGCTTGGTGTGAGGGACCCCGGTAAATCTTTAGCAAAGCTACACGGATAACTCCACTTGCTCCTCATCCAATGACCGTACGGTCCCTAGGGGCAGAACCTCTCACACTCCACCTCACCAACCTGCGGTGTCGAATTTGAAAATTTTCAGTAAAGGGGACTAGACACTGCCGATTGAATTGAAATAAACTGCCCTCCTGAAGATCTAGCACCAAACCAGTCTTTTGATAAAATCCGCCAAAAATACAGTCCATGCTCAGGTCCTTGGCCACAAGGAAGCTCCACACCTCATGAAAAACCTTCAAACTAAACTTGATTGAAGCCATCCTCGAATTGGAAAGGGTAATTTAGAAGCAGTCCAGCAAGTTTAAAGAAGACTCCTCAAGTGTGCTCACCAAACCTAACCTTGTAAATGGCTTCCAAAAAGACGGGAAAGATGAGGCTACAGTCTGACCCGGATCACTAGGTCCTTAAGCCACTGAGTCTCCCACTAAGATATTGATATACAGGCACACCGAAAGATGCTGTCCTAAGACTAGGTATTCCATTTCTCTGCTAGGCCTCATAGTGGTCCAAACTATAAATCAAATTTTTCGCACAGGGTACTATTTTTAGAAATTTTTTCTTAGACCTCGGGGGAACTTCAGATAAAACCCCCCCTTTGGATCTAGTTTTTTGGAACAGTGCGATTATCTCCTAGGACACACCCGAACGAGTATACCTCGTTCACCACAGGCATAGCAGATGGGTAGACGAAGCCCACCAGAAGTGATGTGGCCCATCCACGGTAATCTGTACGGACGAGACAGCCATGGAGGGCTGTATGGAACGATGATTGTTCTTCTTCCGCCCTCTGCCGGTCAGCAAACTGCACGCTGCGCGAAACAATGCAACAGACGTTCCCAGTTCAAAAAAGGTAGGAAGGGCGACCAGCAAAAACTAGACTGGACCTCTCTTCAGGATTGAGACCCTCAAGAATGTGGTTACCCACAGTACCTTCGGTGATATCGAGCCATAAAACCCTATCAAGTGTCCTCCCCTCGCCACAAACTTTGCCACACTCTCTACGTTGCCCAGAGGCCTAAAGAATTATTCTCCACACGGAGACTTTCCCTCACGACCAGGAACAAAGAAATCCCACTGCCTCCCTATGAAAATGATCCATGGTACCACCCCTCTGGAGAACCGAAACCAGACAGTCACCCAAATTGGCTACAAAACGGAGCGATTACATGCAGGAAGCTCGCTCCCTGAAGACCAGGCAAGTCATGCAGTCGCAGGATCTGCAGATAGAAACCGCAGCAAACCTCAGTATCCTAGACCATCCACCCGTAGGTAAGTCGCTGCAGCCAACGGGTAAGTGGGTTTGGAAGCTTGTGATACTGAACAAATGGATCCCGTCCCACCACATCCCCCCCCAGTCCTCCAGAATCCATAGCCGGCATTAGGTCACATTCCCCGTGCCCCGTCCACACCAGACATCCCCTACGCCCCGCCCACATCAAAATCAGCACAACTGACTCAGGGATCCGGCATTCACCCTGTAACATCCGAGCAGAGTCAATCGCAGACAAAGTTTTTTCAGAGCCTTTTGCCCCCTCTCCCTCTCGAGTACAGACAGCAGGACACCAAGGTGATGCGTCCTCCAACCACGTCCTTATCACCAGAAATAGTAAGCTTTGCTCTAAAGTAGCGACAGCCTCATATGTATATTGGTAAGCCGGAGCAAATACCTAGCCCTCTCTAGGCCAGTAGGCGACGACTCCAACCAGTCCTCCTGACAAATTCTCAAACGTCCTCCAACTTTAGCCTCTAAAATAGGCCCTCTGCTTCTGGAATTTCAAATCTCTAGCCAGGGTACTGTCCAGGTTCCAAGTTATCCCGCAGTATTGCTTCCGCAAGGACTCGCATCGAACCCGGAGTGAGCCCACGAGCCAACAACTCCATAATGGAGATCCACCTTAAACAAGTATTCAGGCACCAGAGAGACGGCCATGATAAATAAAATAAAGACACTGACAAACAAGCAACACACTGACTCCGAAGTCAACGACTAACAAAGCAATAACTAAGGTGCGACAAGTGAATGAGCAGTGAAACAACACACTCAGCACTGGTCCCCAGAATTCCTGCCGCCCACGAAACAGGGCATGCGGGAACCAAAATACGCAACAAACACTACCGCCCGTAACAAATAACAAAACCAGAAAAAAAACAACGTGACAAAGTATAACAAAAACACACAATTAAGAATAATCAGAAAATAAAAAAACAAGTTCACACACTTCCTGGCGATCGCGAAAAAATAGCACAGCGAGACGCACATGCGCTGGAAGTCACAAACCAACAAATCCAACTCATCCCTCTCACCACCAGTGGCAATACAAATCCCCTGCCCGCAGAGGGTAAAAACACGTAAACCACGCACTGCTACCATTTTGTTCCGAGTGAGCGGAAAAAGACAGGAGGTCTCGGAAGCGCGCCCCTCCCCAAAACTCGAGCAACGCATAAAAAAACCACATGCCACAGTGGGAAGAGAGACAAAGAGAGACAATACTTCGAAAACGTGATTTATAATTTAGAAAAGAGGTGGCGAAACATTTTTATACAAAAATACAATTACTTCAGCACCACTGTGCACCGCGTAACTTAAAACTAAATAACAAAAGATAAAAATTCCAATATAGACAATAACATCAATAAATATAAATAAAAACATAATAAAAAATAATATAATATAGAGATTTGATATATAAATAACAATTTCAGGAACGGCATGTAGGAAAAATTATCTTTAACTGGTAAGTTGTTATGAACTGAGGGGAGGGAAAAGTTTGGTTTGAATTTCTAGGCCCACAATTTTAAAAAAGTTAATTTTGGGTTTCAGGTTTGTAGCCAAAAAGTAAAAAAAAAATATTTAAGCCGAATTTTCGAATGAGGCGGGCTTAAGTTGCCTCCACGAATCCGTAATTAAAGATGAAATCCTCCCCTTCCAGTTCATGTAACTAAACTAAATACACACTAGTCACTAACACTGGCCCCCTCCAGATCTAATATCTGGCTGGCAGCGCTCCCTGCACCCCATTCCTCGCAGTTCAGTAATAAGAAAAGTAAAAACATTTGGATCCAACCTTGTTTCCAGATGAAATTGAATATGAGCACATAAACTCCGGTTGGAATGCCGGTACAGGAGCGCCTGGCAGGGCACGGGGCATTCAGTTTTTGTTCACGGTTCAATTGGGCAGACTCGCCGCACATTCCTGCTGACGGCACTCCACGGGGACCCTAATAAATCCCAAAATAACCAGTAGATCTTTAGAAAAATGTTATTTTGTAACCTGTAAATAATAAAAAACTTAATTATGTTTTGCCACAAAGTATATTATAAAATATTTAAATTTAACAATTAAAAATAACGATCTGTAACTAACTTAACCTATTAAGTATTGAAAAACTGTTTCCTAGAAATACACTCAGACACAAAGTATTTTAAGAAACACTACATGGTGACAATATTAAATATTGCATAGTGCTAGAACAGCCATACTAATGATTAAGCGTAATAAACATTTACTGGTAAAACTAATAATTCGCTGGAATTTTAATCATTCATTTTAATATTATAAAAATTACATTTTATTATTAAATATTAATGTAAGGTAGCCTAATAAATAATTATATAATTTACATATAATAACAGTACAGAAATTTCCCAAATAACAATAATTAAATTATAATTCGTTTCACGCTACAATAAGGCAAATTTTTAAAAAAATAAAATTAAACAATAAAATGAAAACCAGAATGTTGCCATCCAATTTTTGCACGCACACAAAAACACGAGGTCACAAAATTTGCAAAGTCTGTAACGTCTCGCTTACACTAAAAAGAAACAAGTGAATACTAAATAAATAATTTCCGTTCGCCGAACGGATCGATTAGAAAGCACGCGCCAAAAATATAAAAACTTAATTGGCAATTATTAAAAAAATTAACAAATTTAGAACGTACGATAGACAGGAAAGAACACTTTGCGACACGAACAACGTACACGAGGAACACAAGTTAGCAAATAATATATAAACTACGTATAACTAAACTACGATAATATATGTTCTGCGTGGGAGAGAAAAACCCGCCACATAATAAAGTTAAGAGGGTGAGAGAGACAATTACCTGCCGAAAGTATAGGAGCCTACCAGCCATGGGAAACGGGAAGAGAAAAAAAGGAAAAAAAATGGGAGGAAAAAAAAAGAAAAGAGCAGAGAACAGTCAGAAACACAGTAGCTTCTCCTAACGTGTCCTGACCGCGCCGAACAGTAGCCGTGCCCGGTTGAACAGCTGGTCGGTAAAACTAGTCAAGGTCAACCAGCTGACTCAACCAAACAGTCCAACCAGGCAGACAATCAAAACTTTGACGGAGTTGACACCCCCACCGACTGATAAGATGCCGAGGTTGGGAAAGGTAAGACAAAAAAACCCGTCTTTCAAACTGAAGGCCCCGGCTCAGTCCTCAACAGCTGGTTGCAGATAAAGTTTAAATACGAAGTATAGTTTCCATCATGCTCACCTCAAGCTTTTTAAGACTACAAAGTATATAAATTGAAATAAGTTGTTAAGTCTGTTCAAAGTAGTTAAGCTACATACTTTTAATAATACGTAATATTTTTTTTAGGTAAGCTTATTATTGGATCTCCAAACTAACCTTACTCGTATATCGGACTGTACAGACTGCAACGGGGAAAGTTAGAAAGGAAACGAAATAATGATAAACACTATTACATAACGCCAGATTTATAACAATCAATAATCATTTTTGGAATAATATTTTATTTCACATTCATGAAAAGAACAATAATAATAACGATTTGTAACTAATAATTGCAGATCTCATATAAAACATCTGGGTTATAAAGCTTTAGTTTAAAACCATTAAATAAGTTAGCGTTGATAAAGGACAGAGTATTGAGCATATATAACTCCAAAGAAATGACTTGTTTTATCACTAACAGCGTCATTATTTACTGTGTGATCACAGTAACATCATAAAAGAAAATTTGATGTTAAGGGTCAAAAATTGTGGTGGACTGTTGCCGAAAAGCTTAAGTAAATTATCTTTTGTTTCAGAATGGAAAAAAACATTCATAATTACTCATTCCATTCCCTATACTAAACTAAATTTCGGAAACTGCTAAGGAAATTCCAGAATATTTTATCTGCTGGATTGTTATTGTTTTAAACAGCGCGTTAGACAGTAATTTTTAATGTTACCGTCCAGTATGTGAATGTGTCAGTTGAGTGAATTCCATGAAATACTAATATTACTTAACCCGCTCTTCTCAGTAGAACCCCAACGGGTAAACATTCCAATTAAGGGCCATACTTTTGATCGGGTAATTGTGAATAGTGACAAAATTCGTATTCCAGAATTTCCCATAAACCAAATCTCTGAAATACAGGTCTCAAACGCGGACAATTTCTACATACCTATTTTATACTTATAGGTTTTTCTTATTGAATATTGCGAGAATTTATTCTCAATCAATGTTTTATAGTATGTTCTACGTAATTTTTACTATATTAATTTATCCATCTTCAACTGTAGTTTTATTCTAAAAAAAGATAATTTAGAGTAACTTATTATAATACAATTTTATTTAACAAATAAAGTAACATGATCCACTATAAATGTAAAAATGCTAGAAGACGGAATTAAACTTTTTACAATTAATTCTTCTTTATATTTCTCAGAAAATCTTTAGCCAAGATAAATAACATTGTTACAAACGTGAGATTATAGTTCAATTAGTATTTTTTGGTGTATATAACTTTGAATAACAATACATACATTAATTTAGAAATACCTTGGATTTTGTAGAATGCTAACTATTTTGAAGTGAATTATTTTGTTAATTATGAATTATACCTACTTCATTGCTATATTACATTAATGGAAAAACGGCTTGATCGAATAGTGTTAGTTTTCCAGGCTGAATCATATATCGCAGACTAGTATTGAATAATATGAGGCCAAGACACAGACCGCAACCACATACGTCTCGATCCCATAAGTGGTCGAGGAGGCTACCGAGCTTCCATCTAACCTAGCTTTAGTTTTGTGTTTTGTAAACTGTATAGTATATTCGCATAATATAGTATGTGAATAGAGACTAAATAGATTTACTTATTTTATAATTTCCCTTTATAATTATATAATTCATCATTTTAATTAGCTCGAGTTTAAATTTTAGCTGCATCTTTATATGCGTAAAACCTAAGCAGCTCTACAGTTGTGCTAATAGAGTTTATGATAGATGTAATTACTCTACTGAAATATCTTAGTGGATTGAGAATTATTTTAAGTCTTGTATAACATTAGAGCGTTGCTAAACAATGTCGCAATAAGTACAACTTTTAAATTATGCATTACTAACATACGTACTAATGCCTTAGTCTTCACTGGACCTAAAGACGTGAAGTGAAACATTTTTAACTTTCAAATTGTCGAACAGATACTGTTCAAATGTTGTATAGGAATTAAATATTTGACTTGATTAAAAGTGGTATGGAGTTATCTTTAACCATTTCATTAATAACGAAATATCTTCAAGTTAAAATGCTATTCATTTTTCACTAAACCCGTAAATTTCATAATTTTTTTGCAAAATCAACAACGAGACAAACAGTAAACTATTGACAGTCGGTTGCGTGGTAGTTACTTAAGTTCATTCGTGATATAGACAGTATTAATTTAAAACTGAGCAATAAAACACATAGCTCCACAGAATTATTGCCTTGCCAAGAAATTAAATTGGAGAAAACGCAATAAAAATTGTGTTTCTGGTAGATTGTTTTGACAAATGACTAAACCATAGCGAGAGGAGTGACAGGGTATAGATCCATCAACCGATGCTTCAAGTCGAGAGTGCCTTCCGTGTATGTTTTACTCTTGATTTACGGTAGTTGACACAGTCACTGCAACAGTGATGTCAACCATTAAATCTCACAGTCATTGCTAGTTTTATAACATCGATTATGATTGCCTAAACATAAGTAAAGTGATTGGCAATAGAAAATGATAGTATTGAAGATTCATTATTACGAAATTCTCTCTCTCACTCTCTCTCTCTCTCATCTCTCCTCTCTCTCACTCTCTCTCTCTCTCTCTCTTCCTCTCTCTCTCTCTCTCTCTCCTCTCTCTTTCTCTCATAACTCTTAACCTCACTAGATGGGTTTTCTTCAAACGTTGTCTTATTAACTAGTTCCATCTTTAGATTTATTAAAATACAAACACTCTATTTTACAATTAGTGACTTCTGATAAGAAAATAGTAATGAAAACTTTTATAATATTAAAAAATAAATTAACTGTTATTAATACATAATAAATACTTATAATTAATATTTACAGGGTGTATATTATGTCTGTGAAAACACCCAAAAATATCCTTTAATAATTTAAATATAAATTTGAAACTTCTTACAATCGTGATAGAGATGGTGGGCAACTACTTTTTGGAGAACACTGTTTTTTGTTATGTCACACAACGGGGGACGTCCCTGCCAGGTATCCGTGAATATTCTAAACGGTAAGCCAATACCTTGTGATACATACTTTTAAAGAGTAATAGCTTTACTGAATCTGAATGCCACAAACCGCAATCTTCAAAGGAATTATCCTATCAGAAAATAGAGCATTTGTGATATTGAAAAATTTACTGATGTTCAAACAATTTAATTTTAAAACATGGTTCTTGCACAAAATGTGTTACACTAATTTTTTAAGCATTTTTAAATGTTCAACTTAAAATTAAAAAAAAAAAGGGTTTTTTTTGGCCCAAAAAAAAATTTTTTCAAAAAAAAATAAAATTTTTTAAGGGTTATAAAATTTTTTTTTTAAAAAAAAAAGTTTAAAAAAAAGGGGGGGAAAAAAATTTTTTAAAACCCCCCCCCCCAATTTTTTGGCCGGGGCCCAAAAATTAAAAAAAATAAAAGGGGGTTTTTTTAAAAACCAAAATTTAAAATTTTTTGGGAAAAAACCCCCGGGTTAAAAAAAAAAATTTTTTTTTTTTTTTTTAAAAAATTGGAAAAAGAAATTTTAAAAAAGGGGGGTTTTTAAAAAAAGGGGGGGTTTGGTTTTTTTAAGTTTTTTTGAAAGGAATTTTAAAAAATTTTAACCAAAATTTTTAAAAATTGGAGGGAAAAAAAAATTTTTTGGGGGAAAGGGGCCCCCCCCCAAACTTTTTTTTGGGAAAAAAAAAGGGGAAACCCAAAGGTTTTTTTTGGGGGGGGGCCCCCCCTAAAACCGAAAAAAAAGGGGGGGGGTTTTTGAGGAAAGGGTTTAAAAAAAAACCCCCCAAAAAAATTTTTTTCCCCAAAAAGGGGGCCTTAAAAAATTTTTTAAAAAAAAATTTTGGGGGGTGAAAGGGGGGGAAAAAGGGGGTTTAAATTTTGGCCCTTTTTTTTTCCCCAATTTTTTTAAAGGAAATTTTAAAAACCCAAAACCCCCTTTTTAAAAAATTAAAAGGGGGGGAAAAAAAAAAAATTTTTTTTTTAATTTTTTAAAAAAAAAAATTTTAAATTTTTAAAAATTGGTTTTTTTTTTTAAAAAGGAAAAAAAAATTTCCCAAAAAAAAAAAAATTTTTTTTAAATTTTTTTTTTTCCCCCCAAAAGGGGGGGAAATTTTAAAATTTTTTTTCCCCCTTTTTTTTTTAAAAAGGGGGGGGGTTTTTTTTTTTTAAAAAAAATTTTGGGGTTTTTTAAAAAAATTTTTAAAAAAAAATTTTTTTTTTAAAAAAAAAACCCCCCCAAAAAATTTTTAAATTTTTGAAAAAAACCTTTAAAAATTTTTAAAATTTTTAAAAAAAAATTTTTTAAAGGGAAAAAATTTTTTAAAAACAGGGGGAAAAGGGGTTTTGGGGAAATTTTTTTAAAAAAAAATTTTTTTTTTAAAAAAAAAAAAATTTTCCCAAAAAATTTTTCTTTGAGGAAGAATTAGGGC